>NC_037674.1:32179293-32261953 GCF_003255815.1 Theropithecus gelada | reverse complement strand
AAAAAAAAAAAAAAAAAAAAAAAAAAAAAAAAAAATACAATACAGTAGCTTTTGGTCAACAAAAGCATTTTGGGATATACCTATCAAAATACCTGAAATATCAAAGCAAATCTCTTTAAGACTAACTTTTGCAGCAAGTATTTCGTGGGACTTTAAAAATTACTTACAAAAATAGAACTTTATTGTAAAGCTGACTCAAACTAAACCAAATCCCATAAGGTATTAATGAAATCACTATTCTAAAAAGGAAATTTATCTCACCATTAGGAAACTGTAATTTAATCATTTCTATACTGAGTAAATATGTCCAATTCAAATTATTTGGGAGCTAAGTCAGAATACAAATAAATTACTTGTTTGACAAATGCATTTTCAAATGTTACAACTCAGAAGACAGTGATTTTATCTGTAAAATATAATATTGGGTTGGTGCAAAAGTAAGTGTGGTTTTTGCCTTTTTAATGGCCTTTTTAAATTGCCTTTTTTAATGGCAAAAACTGCACTTACTTTTGTACCAACCTAAGTTTACAGCAGCTATGTTTTTTTTTTTTTTTTTTTTGAGACAGAGTCTCACTGTCACCCAGGCTGGAGTGCAGTGGTGCGAACTCGGCTCACTGCAAGCTCCACCTCCCAGGTTCATGCCATTCTCCTGCCTCAGTCTCTGGAGTAGCTGGGAACTACAGGTGTCCGCTATCAGGCCTGGCTAATTTTTTGTATTTTTAGTAGAGACAGGGTTTCACCATGTTGACCAGGATGGTCTCGATCTCCTGACCTCGTGATTCGCCGCCCTTGACCTCCAAAGTGCTGGGATTACAGGCGTGAGCCCCTCGCCCAGCCTACAGCAGCTATTTCTTTTGATTTTTTTCAAGTTGTCAAAACATTGGAACAATAAGCTTGCTACTTTTTTTGTAACCCAAAGCAATTGACACAGATGCCTGTGAACTTCTAATTCAATATGTAAGAAGTTTTGCTTGCACCATTACCAATACATGACCAATTTCTAAACAATTTTATTATTTTTATTTGTAAATAACAAACACAACCATTTTAACAAAATAAGCATGATACCCGAATGTAAAACTTTTTCTTCTGTAAGTAAACAGCCAAGTCAAAACAAGAAACTTAAATATTGATTAAACTGTCCCCAATTTCTCAACTTTTATTGGATTAGACTCCTCGAGAAAAAAAGGTTTAATATGTAAGGTGTTTCTCCTATAAAAACTGAATTATTGCTTCAGCTTTTCATGAACCTAGGTGGTTAACTAACATTCCTAGCAACTTCAAAAGTTGTCATCAAACAGAAACTTTGTTCTCCCTACATGAAACAGCTGACAGCTACTAGGGAAGGGAGAGCACTATTTTTTTCTCAAGATTTTAAGGTAGCTCAGCTGTGCCATTTCACATCTCAGGTGACAGAGTGACTGAAACTCTAGTTTAAGTTTTTGAGATGCAGATATATCCTACCATTAGCAAGTTGTAGCCTCTCCATGGAAACAACGGATACTCACAGGCTATTAAATTCATAACAGAAATCAATCTTTCATCCATATATACCAACAAGAATGCCAGCTCATAGTAAATGCTCAAATATTTTTAAATAAACAAATATTAATATTTGAGCACCTACTGTGTGCCAGACATTGTGTTGGACCTAAGAATACTTCAAGAATATAGACAAAGTCTCAGACTTAAAAAGAAACAACAATATTATCATCCAAATGATACCTGCCACCAGAAATAAACAAAAAAATTCAAAATAAGACATGACCTAATAAGCCAGAGATTTCTCACTTGCTGTAGAAGACTGCATAACATATATATATAAAGGGCACTGAGGCTGAAACTCATTTCCGGTTTCATAATCCACTAGATAAGTAATATAAACCAGGCACCCCAAAAATTAAAAGCTGAATTTATTTTATTTTACTTATTTATTTCTTTGGTAGAGACAGGGTCTCACTATACTACTCAGGCTGGTCTCAAACCCCTGGCCTCAAGTGATCCTCCTGTCTCTGCATCCCAGGCCTCCCAAAGTGCTGGGAGGCATGAGCCAGAATGCCTGTCAGCCTTATTGCACTTCACACATACACACACACACACACACACACACACACACACACACACTCTCTCTCTGTCTGTCTCTCATATATATGCATACTGTATATACTGTCCAACGCTGCACAATCCAACAAAACTTTCTGCAGTGATGGGAAAAGTTCTATATTTGTACTCTCCAGTATGGTAGGCGCTAGATACTTGGGGCTTTTAAGCATTTGGAATGTGGCTATATCAAAAGAGGAATAAATTTTTTTTTAACTAATTTAAATGTAAATAGTTAGAACCTCTGACTGCCATAAAGATAAGAGTAACAGAATTAGATTTAAACTTCATGTGAAAAAAGGATAAAATGGAGAAAATAAAAGAAATAACTATTTTCCAGACAATGGACAACAGGCAACAAAGGACAGTCATCTCTAAGGGAAAAGAAACAATTAGATGAGTTCCACAAACGCACAAACTTAACGAAGCTAAGAAAGTTTGCAGGCCAGGGTGCAGGAAGAGGAAAGAAGATGGGAGACTGACAGACTCACTGAGATCAGAACATGACTATGGATCTCACATAGTCAGCAGGGCAGAGAACCTGAGAGCAGGTAAAAACTCCTGCAAAAAGTTCAACTTGAGTACTAATTGGCACGTGCATGTGAGGAAACTACCTGAAGACTGAATAAATCTAAAAGATAAAAGGTACCAGTGCCAAGCATTCACACAAGGCCAGTAATAATGCCTGTTCTCAACAGCCAGACTGGAAAATTTCAGGAATCCTAGGACACTGAAAGAGCACATAGAACACATTTCCTCAGTAGTGGAGAATAATCAACCCTAGACTGAGCACTGCTCTAGACTTACCTAACAAATCTTTAAAAGCAAGACCAGAAAAAATCAAGTAGTTTCAAAGTAATTTAGCTAAATTCCAGAACAAACCTCTAAAAGTTCCTAGAAAAACAAAATATACAGCACTCACCAAGATAAAAGCCACAATGTCGGGAATCCAATACAAATTACCAGGCAGATAAAGAAGAAAAAAAGTACAAACCATACAGAGGGACAAAATTAATCAATTAAACCTAAGCACAAGTGACAGAGATGTTACAATCAACAGACAAGGATGTTAAATTAATTATCTGCTCTATATGTTCAAAAATGTTAGAGACATAGAAGATATGAAAAGACACAAACCAAACTTGCAGAGGTGAAAACTATAATGTATGAGATGAAAAGTACACTGAACAGGATTAATGGCTAAACATTGCGGAAGAAAAACCAGTAAATTTGAAGTCGTGGAAAAGAAACAATCCAGTAAAAAATACAAAAGACAAAAGAGAATTGTTTTAATGAAGTGAGCTGTGGCACAACTTCAAGTGTTCTTCTATATATATAATTAGAGTTTCTGAAGATGGGGGAGGCCCAGTAAATTATCTGAAAAATAAAAAACTTCCAAAAATTTTCAAAATTTGGTAACTGTAAACTCAATGTTTTAGTCTGTTTTGTGCTGCTATAACAGAATACCAAAGACTGGGTAATTCATAATGAATAGAAATTGGCTCACAGTTCTGGAGGCTTGGACATCCAAGATCAAGGAGCCAGAATCTGGCGAGGGCCTTCTTGTTGCATCATAACATGATGGAAGCATCACAACACAGAAGGGCAAAAAGAGGGCAACAGACAGAGCAAGAGGGGGCAAACCGACTGCCATGATAATGGCATTAGTCCATTTTCGAAGACAGAGCCCTCATGACCTCTTAAACATCACACCTTCCAACATCATCAGAATGGCAATAAAACTGCAACATGAATTTTCAATGATACAAACATTGAAATCACAGCATTCACAGTTCCAGAAAGTTGAGCAAATACCAAGCAAAAGAAACATGAAAACATCATAACAAGGCACATAATAAAATTGCTCAAAATCTGTAATTAAAAAAAAATCTTAAAAGTAGTAAGAAAAAATATATACTTTATATAGAGGAATAAAGATAAGACTATCATTAGATTTCTCACTGGATATTATAAAAACAAGACAAGCAAAATTTAATATACTGAAAGAAAAAACCTGTCCATCTAGAATTCTGTACCCAGGAAAAATATTTTCTTAAAAATTAAGACAAAATAAAGGCATTTTCAGACATGAAAAAGCTGAAAGGAATTCATTATCAGCAGATCAGTACTACAGAAAAGGTTAAAGAAAGTTGTTCAAGCACAAGAAAAACGATTAAAGAGAGAAATATGAATCTACAGAAATATGAAGAGCAATGGGATGGTAACTCCATTAACCATATGGAAATGACATAATATCACTTCAAGTCCACTGATAAAAATTGAAACTGAATACTGTAAATCACAAAACCATTAAAATAATAACGGTTATATCTAATAAGGCAACAAGGTGACAAAACAGAATAAAAAATATTCTATTAATATAAAAGGAGGCAAAAAAGGAGGAAAAGGGAACCAAAGAACATACGAGATAAAAAGAAACAAATGGCAAGATAATGGATTTAAACAGAGCCATATCAATAATTACATTAAATGCTTCAAATTAAAAGCAAAGATTTCAGACTGGATAAAAAACACAGAACCCAATTTTATGCCAGTAACAATAAACAAACTTTAGATAGAACGCAGTTAAACGTAAAAACAAGAAAAAAAAGTGTACAATGCTAACATATCAAAAGAAACCTGAAGTATATATATAAACATCACACAATGTGAATTTCTGAGCAAATATTATCAGAAAAAAGGGGTCATTTTATAATGATAAAACAGTCACCTGATGAAGAGTACATATAATAATAACACTAAGCAGTAATGCACTTAAGGACAGAGCTTCAAAATATGTGAAGACAAACTGATGAAACTGCCAGGATAAATACAAAATTCACAATTCAAGTTACAGATTACAATTTCCCTCTTTTAATAATTGATAGATCTCCAAAACAGAAAACAAGAAAGAATATGAAAGACTTGAACAACACTACAAACTAAAATCACTTGATACTTAGAAAACACTCCACAAAACCTTGCAGAAGACACACATATTTTCAAGTTTCTACAGAGCATTTGCCAAGGCAAACTATATTTCAACCCATAAAACAAGGCTCAATATATTTAAAATGACTCAATTCACACAAAGCATGTTCTCTAACCACAATCAAATTCTTTTTTTAAAATTTTTATTTAACTATTTTTTAAGTTCTAGGGTCCATGTGCACAACGTGCAGGTTTGATACATAGGTATACATGTGCCATGTTGGTTTGCTGCACCCATCAACTCATCATTTACATTATTTCTCCTAATGCTATCCCTCCCCCAGTCCCCCATCCGTCAACAGGCCCTGGGTGTGATGTTCCCCTCCCTGTGTCCAAGAGTTCTCATTGTTCAGTTCCCACCTATGAATGAGAACCTGTGGTGTTTGGTTTTCTGTTCTTGCGATAGTTTGCTGTGAATGATGGTTTCCAGCTTCATACATGTCCCTACAAAGGACATGAACTCACCCTTTTTTATGGCTGCATAGTATTCCATGGTGTGCATGTGCCACATTTTCTTAATCCAGTCTATCACTGATGGACTCGGTTCCAAGTCTTTGCTATTGCGAATAGTGCCACAATAAACGTGTGTGTGTCTTTATAGTAGCATGACTTATAATCCTTTGGGTATATACCCAGTAATGGGATTGCTGGGTCATAAGGTATTTTTAGTTCTAGATCCTTGTGGAATTGCCACCACTGTCTTCCACAATGGTTGAACTAATTTACACTCCCACCGACAGTATAAAAGCATTCCTATTTCTCCACATCCTCTCCAGCACCTGTTGTTTCCTGACTTTTTAATGATTGCCATTCTAACTGGCGTGAGATGGTATCTTGTTGTGGTTTTGATTTGCATTTCTCTGATGACCAATGATGATGAGCATTTTTTTCATGTGTCTGTTGGCTGCACAGATGTCTTCTTTTGAGAAGTGGCTGTGTTCATATCCTTTGCCCACTTTTTGATGGGGTTGTTTTTTTCTTGTAAGTTTGTTTGAGTTCTTTGTAGATTCTGGATATTAGCCCTTTGTCTGATGGATAGATTGCAAACATTTTCTCCCATTCTGTAGGCTGCCTGTTCACTCTGATGGTAGTTTCTTTTGCTGTGCAGAAGCCCTTTATTTAATTAGATCCCATTTTCTATTTAGGCTTTTGTTACCATTGCTTTTGGTGTTTTAGTCATGAAGTCTTTGCCCATGCCTATGTCCTGAATGGTATTGCCTAGGTTTTCTTCTAGGGTTTTTATGGTTTTAGGTCTAACATTTAAGTCTTTAATCCATCTTGAATTAATTTTTGTACAAGGTGTAAGGAAAGGATCCAGTTTCAGCTTTCTACATATGGCTAGCCAATTTTCCCAGCACCACTTATTAAACAGGGAATCCTTTCTCCATTTCTTGTTTTTGTCAGGTTTGTCAAAGATCAGATGCTTGTAGATGTGACCCACAATCAAATTAAACTAGAAATCAGTAAGAGAAATATCTCCAGAAGGAATATTCCCCCAAAGTATTTGGAGCATGAATAACACACTTCTAAATAACTGGTAAGTTAAAGAAAAATGAAACAAAAAATATTTTAAGCTAAATGAAAATAACAACCCAATGTATCAAAATTGGTGTAATGCTACTAAAGCTGAACTTAGGAGAAAACTTATAGCAGTAAAGGTCTATGTTAGAAAAAAAGAAAGGTCTCAAATTGATGACCTCATAATCCACCTCAAACCAGAAAACAACTAAATTACATCCAAACTAAGCAAGAGAATGCAAATAATGAAATCACAGCAGAATTCAAAGAAATGGGGGAAAAAATAGAGAGAGAAAAAAAAAAGCCAAGCAACTCAAAAGCTGCTTCTTTGAGAACATCAAAAAAAAAAAAAAAAAAAAAAACCAACTGATAAACATTTAGCCAGAGTGATCCAGAAAAGAAGAAACAATCCATTTCAGGAATAAGAACAGGAACATCACTATGTATTTTACAGATACTAAAAAGGATAATAAATTAATGTTATAAATAACTAACATATTTGACAACTTAGATGATATAAACCATCTTTGAGAAACACAAATTATCAAAGCTTAATCAAGAAGACATAGATTATCTAAAGAACGTGGCTCTGGAACTATTCCAGAAACTAAATTTGTAGTTAAAAACCTCCAATGAAAATCTCTACAGCTGGTTGGTTTCACTGGTGAATTCTACCAAACAGTTGTAGATTTAAGGGGAAAATAATACCAATTATAATCAAACTCTTCTAGAAAGAAGAAACACACCAACCATAAGAAAACTCTTCTAGAAAATTAAAACTCCTCTAGAAAAATTTTTTAAAGCAAACATTGTAGAAAATAAATATTTCTGCATGTATTTTACATATCTAGCATTACATTGATATCAAAACCAGACAAAAACACTGTAAGAAAAGTACAAAGCAATATTCTTCATAAACACACATGAAAAATTCTAAATAAAATTTAACAAATCTAATATAACAACACATATAAAGAATAATGCCCCATAACCACACGAGGTTTATCTGAGGAATGCAAACTTAGTTTAACAATAAAAAAATTACACTGTAATAAGCCATATTAACAAATAAACAAAGAAAACCCGTGTGACAATCTCAATAGACAGAGAAAAGACATCTGGCAAAATCCAACCTCTATTCTAGGAAAATCTCTTAGAAGCTAGGAATAGAAGGAAACTCCCTCAATTTAATAAAGGGTACTATAAAAAAAAAAAAAAAGGCCACAATTAACATCATATTCATAGGTAAAAGACTAAGGCTTTCTAAGATCTAAAACAAGACAAGGATATCTGTTCTCACCACTATTTAAAATTGTACTAGAGTTTCTGGAAAGTACAATCAGGCAGTTTAAAAAAGGCATCCAGATTGGAAAGCAAGAAGTAAAATTATCTTTATTCACAGACTACATGACTGTTTATGAAGATTATCCCATGGAATGGAATCTACAGAAAGTACCAGAATTAGTGAGTTTAGTTTGCGCAGTATACAATGTCACTACATAAAACTGTATTTCTATATTCTAAAAATAATGAGAAATTGAATTTTTACAACAATGCCATATATAACAGTATCAAGTATGAAATAGAGATATATGTGACAATACATGTGAGAGATCTATACAGTGAAAACTACAAAACACTGCTCAGAAAGGCTAAAAACGACCTAAATAAATGGAATGCTACAGCATCTACATGGATCAGAAAACTCTATTAAGATGTCAATTCTCCCCAAATTGATCTATAAATTTAATGGAATTACAATCAAAATTCCAGAGACTTTTGGTAGAAACTGACACAACAGTACTGACACTTACATGGAAATGTGGAGGACCTAGAACAGCCAAAATAACTTTTGGAAAAAAACAAAAGCAAAAAAAAAACATGGAAGACTACACAAACTGATTGCCAAGATTACAAAGCTTCAAGAATCAAGAAAGTGTAATATTACATAAAAACAAGAGATCAATGGACTAAATTACAGAATGCAAAAAAACATACACATGTATTTGTGTGTGTGTATATATATACACACAAAAAAGTCTTTTTTATAAATGAAAAACTATTTTTGTTCACAAACATGTAAAGGTACTCACTTGAGAAAGTAATTTATGGAATGTGTTCAACAAATGGTGTTGGAACAGTGGCTCATCATATACAGACACAAAAAAACTTCAATCCATACATCACGCCATATTACAAAAACTCAAAATGGATCACAGACCTACATGTAAAACAAAATCTTAAAAGTTCTAAAAGTCAGGCCGTGTGCAGTGGCTGGCACTCTTAACCCCAGCACTTTGGGAGCCCATGGTGGGAGAATCCTCTGAGCCCAAGAGTTCAAGACCAGTCTCGGCAACATGGCAAGACCCCGTCTCTACGATAAATAAGAAAACAAAAATTAGCCAGGCTTATTCCTGTAGTCCCAGCTACTGAGGAAGCTGAGGTGGGAGGATCGCTTGAGCCTGGAAGGTCGAGGCTGCAGTGAGACATGATCATGCCATTGCACTCCAGCCTGAGCAAGAGAGCGAAACCCAATCTCAAAAAAAAGTTCTAAAAGTAGGCATAAGAAAAAACGTTTATGACCAGTTAAGGAAAGATTTCTTAGATACAACACCAAAAGCACAATCCTTAAAAGAACAACTTGATAAACTGAACTTCACCAAAATTAGAAACTTCTGCTCCTCAAAAGACACTTCTTAGAGAATGAAAAGACAATCCACCTTGAAGAAAATATCTGTAAATCATGTATCTCATAAAGGACTTGTACCCAGAATACACAAAGAAATCTCAAAACTCAGTAACAAAAAACAACCTAATTTTTAAAATGGACAACAGATATGATGATATTTCCGCAAACAAGATAAAAGATGGCAAGTAAGTACATGAAAGATACTCAACATCATTAGTAATTAGAAAAACGCAAATGAAAACCACAGTGAGACAGCACTGCAAACCTATTCTAATGGCTAAAATTAAAAAGAATAACCATACAAACCATTAGAAAGTACAGAGAGGAACTGAAATTCTCATACACTAGAAGTGGGAATGTAAAATGATACAAGCGCTTTGGCAGTTTCTTAGTGAGTTAAAGATATATCTACCATATGAATGTCCACACAAAGACTTGCATAAGAATGGTCATAATGGCCGGGCGCAGTGGCTCATGCCTGTAATCCCAGCACTTTGGGAGGCCAAGGCAGACGGATCACCTGAAGTCGGGAGTTCAAGACCAGCCTGACCAACATGGAGAAACCCCATCTCTACTAAAAACACAAAATTAGCCAGGTGGAGTGGTGCATGCCTGTAATCCCAGCTACTCAGGAGGCTGAGGCAGGAGAATCGTTTGTACCAGGGAGGAGGAGGTTGCGGTAAGCCGAGATCACACCGTTGCACTCCAACCTGGGAAACAAGAGCAAAACTCTGCCTCAAAAAAAAAAAAGAAAAAGAAAAAAGAAAGAAAAAGAAAAAGAAAAAAAGCATGGTCATAATAGCTTTATTTGTAATATCCCAAAATTGGAGACAACCCAAATGTTCATTAACAGGAGAGGAAATAAACAAATTGTGATATATGAATTACAATTAAGAAAAAGAATAAACTACTGGTACACAAACGAATCTCAAAATAATTATGCCAAGTTAAGCCAGACAAAACACAGCATTCTGTGTGATTTACTTATTATAAAACTACACAAAATACAGCCAGGCACGGTAGCTCACGCCTGTAATCCCAGCACTTTGGGAGGCCGAGGCAGGCAGATCACCTGAGGTCAGGAGTTCAAGACCAGTCAACATGGTGAAACCTCATCTCTACTAAAAATGCAAAAATTAGCTGGGCATTGTGGCACGCACCTTTAATCCCAGCTACTCAGAAGGCTAAGGCAGGATAATCGCTTGAACCCGGTAGGCAGAGGTTGCAGTGCACCGATATCATGCCACTGCACTCCAGCCTGGGCGACACAGCGAGACTCCATCTCAAAAAAACAAACAGAAAAACACAGTATAGAAAATGCAAACTAACCTACCATGACGAAAAGATCAGCAGTTATGTGGGAGTAGGGATGGGAGTATGAAGGAGTACAGACAAGGGGAATTAACAAATGCACAGGAGAAGCTCTTGAGAATAATGTATACATTCGATCATCTTGATTGTGGTGATGGCTTCCCATTTAAATTAGCACACTAAATATGTGCTACTTATGCTAAATAGTTGCTAAAAATTTAACCACACATTGCTAATGGCTACTGTACTTACTAGCACAGGCGTGCTATAAAGTAAATCTAGAGCCTTTCCCTTTTCCTGTCTTCCCCACTAAACATGCCTTTGCCTAGCACACTAGCAAAAAATGCACCAATTCTCTAGACACAAGTAGCTGCTTTAACCTCTGTAACCTCATGACACTTTAACCATTTCTGTTAAAGCACTTTCCAGGTTGTATTATTATTTATCTGTTCACATGATGCCTTCCCCAACAAATTAGCTCTTCCAGAAGGGTCATATCCATGTCACCCTTCTATCCCTGAAACCAAGCACAGAGACTGGCACAAATTATGTGTCAAGTATATGTTAAATAAATGTCGGTTAAATAAAGCTTACAGTTCAACTCTTTTTTAAAAAAAGTTTTTCATAAGCCAGTCTTCTTGCATTGTTTTTCTCTTCCAAGAAGCACCGTGACAATTAGCTAGGTGTATACAAGAAAACTACTAAATCATCCTTGCCTAAAGGAAATGCTTTTAATTCATACATAACTGAGTTTCAAGCCTTCTTCCTTTTTGCAGACTGAGTTTTACATCTATAATTGTCATATAATAAAATTACTGAATGTCTGCGTGTAACAATGTTCTATGTACTCAGAATAAATATTAAATAAAACAAAGTTTTTTTTAAAAGGAGTTTACATTCAGTGGACTGTCATGCTTTTGGTAATTTTTTTAAATTACTGAGATAAAACTGCACATTAAGACATATTCCTAATAATACCAGCAAATGCAGAAATACACAAATTGTGTTTAATTAGGGTACAGAGTAATGCAACAAGCCAATGCGATAAGTAGCTGAGAACACCTAAAAGATAAACATTTAAAATAATTTAATGTAATCAAGACAAAATCCAAAATTTCAATATATTTTTTATGGTTAACAACTATTTTGCCTTTTCAGAGGTCTGTGAAAGTGACCTTTCTTGGAAGTCATGAAATTGGATATTTTGTCTCATGCATAGTCACCCAAAAAAATCTGCCTGGAATCAAGAGAAATCAAGCCAAAAAACCAGTTAACTTAAAGGTAATTTGATATTTGGCCTTGTCTATTTCTTCTAGGCTATAATATCTCTGGGGAAAGAGTGTGACTTTTAGTGTCCTTACCTGGGAAACGAGTGAGCATTTTCTTCCTTCTAGTGATACAGCAAGATGAGTGCAAGTCTAAGAGGTAGGAAGGTGAATAGGCAAGTAATGCTTGCAATACATTTTGATGTTTCTACAGAGGTCTAAAAACTGTTGTTACCTCTGTACTTCTGGCTGTAACCTCTAAGCTTATTCCATTATAAACTTCAGGCCCCAGCTTCATTCTGAGGAGATTGCACCATTGAGATCACTGGTTTGTTTTCTTCGACTCACACAAAACTTTACTGGTATTTGTTATTTCACTGGTATTCACTCCAGTTTAAACATACTCTTCTAGAGTCAAGGTATTGTTTTTAAAGGACTGTTTTATACAAAGATTTCCCTGAAGCTAAGTAAGCTTTACATACTAAATTCTTCAAAAAAAGAAAACTTTTCCCTAAATATGAACTCTAATGTTCTGAAGTTACAGTAATTTTAGATCATTTTTTCCAATTATCATGACATCAGGGCAACATTATGCAGGTTTTTCTGTATAAATCCAAAGCATGGACTTTAGCAATAAATAATACTTCACATTGTATACTGCACTGTCATTTAAAAAGCATTTTCAGGTGCCAGCTACTTAGGAGGCTGAGGTGGGAGGATCAATTCAGTCCAGGAGGTCAAGGCTGCAGTGAGCCATAATCAGGCCACTGCATTCCAGCATGGGCAACAGAGTGAGACCCCATCTCAAAAAAAAAAAAAAAGTATTTTCGTATGCATCATCTCATTTAAACTTCACAAAATTCTTATATATGACATTTATTAACTCTTACAAAAGTGATAAATAAATCACACAAAATCAAAACCCTGACATCATCTCAGATGATATACTCTGCCTTAAAACCCTGACATCATCTCAGATGATATACTCTGCCTTAGAGCCAACTAAATTAAGATGAGTTCCTGTCAATTACATCTGCAGGCTCTCACTTGTATTCTCACCCAGCTCTGCTCCATGCAAGGCCACCATTTAGGCTGTACACCCAATACCCCCAGGGGCATCACTTACATTGCACTGTAGTAACTGACCGGATATATGTGGTTGTCATGACTTCATTAATACTGCCCTCATTGAAGTACCCTGCCTCCACTCTTCCACTACACATTTTCTGTTAACCGTATTTACCTTCCAAAAAGGAAAGAGGATTTCTGATTTGAGCCATGATGCAGTAACTGGGACTAGAGAAATCTTCCACTGCAAACAATTAAAAAAAATTAGAAAACACCCATCAAAAGACTGCTTTCCAACACTGGAAAACAAATAAGACTGTGATCCCTGAGAAAAGAGAAACTACTTGAACTCCACCATCATCCTGATTTCCTATCTGGAGACAATTTGTAGATTACTGTGCAGAAGAAAAGGGATTTTTGAACAGAGCAGGCACACTGAATTGAGGGGACAGAAATTAGAGTTCTGGGAGGAAAAGGCAGCCGGAATTTGTAGAGCAGAGGTCTAGAGGAGGAAGCCAGGCAGAGAAAGATTTCCAGAAACCTGCAGGGAGTCTCCTTGGAGTCCCACTATACTACTAATAGCAAATCACACACACACACACAAACACACACACACACACACAAACTCCACAACTGCAGGCTAAAAACAACCAGAGTTGTAAACTCAACAATTCCCAGAGCTCAAACAGGATTGGGAGATGTTTTCAGTTTGAAGCAGTGTGAATACAGCCTAAACGCCGAATGCCCAAAGCATTCAGTAAACAACTCAGAATGCTTAGTAACAGAGCTAAACTATTCCTAGCAAAAAAGTTTCTCCAAGGCAGGACACAGTGGTGCATGCCTGTAATCCTAGCAATTTGCGAAGCCAAGGAAGGCAGATCACTTGAGGTCCGGAGTTCAAGACCTGCCTGGCCAACACAGTGAAACCCTGTCTCTACTAAAAATACAAAAATTAGCTGGGTGTGGTGGTAATCCCAGCAACTTGGGAGGCTGAAGCAGGAGAATCGCTTGAACCCAGGAGAGAGAGGTTGGAGTGAGCCGAGATCGTGCCACTACACTCCAGCATGGGCGACAGAGCAAGACTCTGTCTCAAAAAAATAAAGTTACTCTAGACTCACTCTCACAAAAGCTTAAAAACAAGTCTTGAAGGGTCTGAGTTGATCTCTAATAACTTAATTTCCTGCCCGAAAAAAAGCCTTACATCTTTAAAAAACAAAAAATGACAAAATCCAAACACTCAATAATATAATGCTCACTGTGTCTAGAACTGAATCAAAATCTACCAGGCATGTGCGGCAGCAGAAAAATGTGACCCATAACCAGAAGAAAAACCTGCCAATAGAAATAGACCCAGAATAAAAAGGAGATACTAGCAAAAACTTGAAAACAACTCTTATAAATTGCTCAACGACTTAAAGAAAAACAGGAATATCTTGAGGAAAGAAATGCAAGACAATCTAAAAACAAAAGTGTTTCTAGAAATAAAAAAAATACACTTTCTGAAATGAAAAGTTTATTGGATGGAATAAACAGATTAGATACTGCAGAAGAAAAGATCAGTAGTCTGAAGACACAGTAACAGAAACTATTAAAACTGAATTGTAAAGAGAAGGAAAATTTAAAAAAAAATTAGGAGAACCCGTGGAACGGTATCAAGAGTGCTAATATATGTGTAATTGAAGTCCTACAAGGAAAGGTAAGAGAGTGGACCAAAAAATATTTAAAGATATAGTAGCCAAAATGTTCTCAAATTTGATGACCCACTATAAACATACATCTCAAATACCCATACACAGAGAAACCTTGCCTTAGTCTGTTTTATGCTGCTACAACAGAGTATGTGAGACTGAGAAATTTATAAAGAAAAGAAATGTGTTATCACAGTCCCGAAGGGTGGAAGTCCAGTATCAAGGTGCTAGTATCTGGTGAGGGCCTTCATGCTATGGCTGTCTCAGACTATGGCAAAAGGCAGAGGGAAAAGCAACACCATGCAAGAAAGAGACACAGAGGGCCAAACCCACTTTTATAACAACTCATTCTTGAGATAACAAATGCACTCCTGAGATAATGACCTTAATCAATTCATGAGGATGAAGCCCTCACAGCCTAATCACTTCTTAACAATATACCTATTAATACCTATTAACACCATTACAATGGCAATTAAATTTCAATGTGAGCTTTGGAAGGGACATTCAAACCATGGCAAACCTCAATCAAATTAATGAAAACTAGAAAATCTAACAGCAACTATAGGAAAATATTACATAGAAAAAATAAAGATCATTATTGCAGACTTGAAAAATAATGAAAGACAAAATACAATGGAAAGACACTGTTTCATTGCCAAAAGAAAAAAAAAAGGTCAATCTAGAATTCTACATCTAGCAAAAACATCCTTCAAAAGCAAAGGCAAAATTAAAACTTCTCAGATAAGCAAAAATAAAGAGAATTTATTACCTGTAGTCCTGCACTATAAAAAATGTAAAGAAAATTCTTCGGGCAGAAGGAAAATGAGACAAGATGAATACCTGAATATACATAAAGAAATGAAGACCAATGGAAATTGAAAATACATGGATTAATATAAACTCTCTCTTAAGACGGATTAAGAAAAAAGCAAAAAGACACAATTTCTGGTATCAGGCAGAAAAGAAGAAACATGACTACATACCTTAAACACAATAAAACAATAATGGAATATTGTGAATAATTTCATACCAATAAGTCAATATACAAAAATCAACCACAATTTTTATATATCAGCAACAAACAATTGGAAATGTTTTAATGCCACATGTAATAGAACCAAAGAACGTAAAAACTCTTAGGGATAAATTTAACAAAATGAGTGCAAGACCTCTAAACTGAAAGTGTAAAATATTACCAAGGAAAATTTACAGAAGATCTAAATAGATAAGAGATATGTTCATGTATTGGAGGACTCAGTACTGTTAAGATATCAATATTCCCCAAATCCCAGCAGGCTTAATAGAAATCGACAAGGTAATTACAATTTATATGGAAAGAGACTCTCTTAATATATCAAATGGAAGAATTAAGCCCTTCCTCCAAACACTTCTATTTACCATTTTTTACACAGTCTGTATCATATTCCTCTATTTCTCATGCTGTTTTGCAGTTGATGTTACTCAGTGTTTGTTTAATGTAGTGTGACTTGCTAACTTCACTGTACCCATGGTAAGAAAGTTCACAGAACAATCAATATTCTAAGAAAATATCTTGCACACTAAAATTTACAATGCCAGGAATACTGCCAGCCTGTCTTTCTACTCTGGCTCCTGGCAAGTAGAACCCCTAAAGAAGGGAAAAGAATTTTTTACTTATTTTATACAGGTTTACCAAAATGCAAAAAAATATATATATATGAAAAATAAAGGCCACTAAGTGATTTATTTTTTAATTCCCTTGTCTTAGCAGCTTGGTAATCTAGGCTCAACGTTTAAAGCAATTACAAGGCAACATATCTAATCCACAATTATTTATTTGGATAAGTATTATCTTGCTCTCGGCTGAAAATAAAACTGACAACCTGTTTCTAAAGCCTTCAGAGTCTCAATCACTTAATTCTGTTCCAATCTATGCATTTTACAAAGTGGTTTTACAAAGTGTTTTCACAGTATTTGCTTCTGCAAGAGACAAGATAAAGGTTTCAGTTTAATTCACCGTCTGTTATAATATGGCCCTATGGAAATAATAAAATCCATTTAACACAATACAATATATAGCTCAACAAATGAAAACTTTTGTTTTGAACACATTAAATGAAATTTCAGGTTTTTCATGTTTGTTTCCACTAAGTAATGGTTCATTATCTTCAGAAAGAAAACAAGTGGAAAACAAAAACCTCATATTCTAAATTTGAAATAAAAGGCACACACTTTAGTGGTTCTAAACTGCAGCCAGACTGGCTGCCTAAAAATTAAGTAGGTAGTTTGTTAAAAATTAAGATTCCTAGGTTCAACACCAGTCTCATGACACTGGAATGCCTGGGGTTGGAGATCCAGGAATAATTTTTTAAAAGCTCCCCAGGTGACACTAACACAATGTTAAGTATGGATGAGGCAAGAGCCAGTTCCCTTTCTAGAACAATCCCACCATCAAATACATTATAACAATGACTTCACCAAATTTTTATATTAAATGAGATATTTGATAACAAGATATTAAACCACTGTCCATGAGACTCACTTTTAAACAATTTGAACTAGCTATTCCTGCATTATTTTATGGATCAGCTTTGAAACCTAATTCTGCTACTTACTAGCTTTGTTACTCAAACTCCTGAAGCCTGTTTCCTTTTCTGCAAAAATGGGAGTAAAACTGAATCAGCTGCAAAGAGTTATTATGCAGAGTATGTTAAATAAATCATATAAAAGTGTGCCCTGCACAAGGGCCTATACATAAGGAACTATTTTATTGAATGATTTTTATTACAGTAGGACTTGTTTGTTTTCTAAACAAGGAGAGTAATTATTTAAGTTGGTAAAACTGAAATCTTATGATTCTCAAGAAATGCTAATGCTCTTTATTTTTTTAGCTTAAGTCATACGTATGTAGAATTACGTATAATCAGGTCAAATCATTACACGTATTTTAGAAAATTATAGATCCTACTAAAATCAGTATGGGCTCAATAATGTCCTTCACATAGTGATCCCCTACTATCCTCTTGTTAAATGAAAAGGTGAAGTTGCAGAACTATTTGTTCCCTATTGTGTAAAAAATAAAAGGCTATGCATCATTTACATATACATGAAAAGCTCTGAGAAGAAACTGAACAGAGGAAGATCTCTGCCAAGGGAGTGGGAATGAGGCATAGGAAGGAACGACTGTGTTTCTCACCAAATATCCTTCCATACTGTTTAAATTTTTTAGCTTAGGCTTAAGTTCTTGCAATTTTTCAGAAGTAGTTAAAACATTTTCAGTCACATGACACAGGCTTTCAAAATTTTTAAATTTGACACTTTCTTTCTATGTCACCTAGAAGGTTGGCGAAAGCCACTGCAAACAGATATAACACACTTCCTCTGCAAATAATACGTTCATATCTGAACTGACAATTTCATTAAAAAGCCAACAAAGTCTTTAAAAAAAGAAATGGAAAGGAATATAAAATTAAAACCACTTTAATTTTAAAAAACTGAAGACTTACTTTAGATTTTGCCTCAAGGCTTTTATACTATTTATTTACACCTAAACCAGTTGAGCCGTATCAAAACAGTTCTATGTTATCCATATGATACCATAGCAACTTGCTCATCTTACATCAGGCACTAAACAAACGCTTTCCTACAGTTTTCCAAGACTATCTTTACATTGAAATATATTGCTTATAATATCCTCTTATAAACAAAGACAATAGTTGAAAAACTCCAAATTGGCAAAGAAGCATTTGATACCAGAAAATATTTTCCTAACACAACCCAGCCTGAGGATTATTTTTAAAACAAAAAGTTCTAAACATCAGGTACTCTTTAAACATCAATGAGATAGTCAATGAAAACAGTCAGATTATTATTAAATGTTAACAAAAGCTCCTTTTTCTGAACTTTCTTGCTATTCAGTGAGTATCTTCACCAAAAAGTGGCATTTATATTTTTTGAAATGTGTTTACAAACATAGCTTTGTTTCACAAAATTCAAAAATACAAAGCCTCCATTCAAATCATAAAAATACCAATTATCTCATCTTAGAATCACTGAATAAATGCAAACCTGCTCTTTTCACAGAGAGCAAATGGGCACTTTCACAGAACCAAAAATCAACCTTAAGACTCGCAAGGCGGCATCTCAGAAATCTGGAGGTTTTACAATCAATGAAAGTTACTATTTGAAAAACAAAACAAAACCAACTCTATCAGGCTACACAATATATTCTACGTATTTCAGAGGTAAATCATATGAGGATTGAGACACAGAAAAGAGTATTCTAAGAGACAAAATCTCAGATCAAGTAGCCTTAAGTTAATGAGAAGCTTACAAATGAAGAATGTTTTGTTCTAAGGAAGATGACTGAGATGAGAATTATTATGTTTATCAGAGATCATACCTCCAGATTGATATAGCCCTAGAGCTCTCCTCATAAAATGCCTTAACTTTCAAGAGATGCTTTTCCGGCTGGGCACAATGGCTCAAAAAAACAAAGAGAGAGATGTTTTTCCTAAAACAGAATTTTTCCAAATTCCATATACGAGAGTAACAGTGTCTCTCCAAATTACATCAAGGCAGTCAGCTCAATTCCTAGTTTAAAAAAAAAAACAAAAAACAAAAAAAAAGGCCGGGCGCATGACTCACACCTGTAATCCCAGCACTTAGGGAGGCCGAGGCAAGGCGGATCACCTGAGGTCAGGAGTTCAAGACCAACCTGGCCAATATAATGAAACCCTGCCTCTACTAAAAAATACAAAAAATTAGCTCGGCGTGGTGGCTCATGCCTGTAATCCCAGCTACTCTGGAAGCTGAGACAGGAGAATTGCTTGAACCTGGAAGGCAGGGATTGCAGTGAGCCAAGATGACACCACTGCACTCCAGCCTGGGCAACAAGAGCGAAACTCCATCTCAAAAAAAAAAAAAAAAAAAAAAAAAAAAATCTTTTTTGAGAAAGGGTCCCATGCTATCATCCAGGTTGGAGTGCAGTGGCACGATCATGGTTCGCTGCAGCCTCAATTTTCCTGACCTCAGGTGATCCTCCCACCTCAGCCTCCTGAATAGCTGGGATTGCAGGTACATGCCACCACACCTGGCTAATTTTTTTACTTTTTGTAGAGACAGGTTTCACCATGTTACCCAGGCTGGTCTCAAACTCCTGGGCTCAAGTGATGCACCCGCCTCAGCCTCCCAAAGTGCTGGGATTATAGATGTGAGTGACTGCACTGGGCCTAAAATAATAAAAAATTATTTAAAGGCCTGGCACGGTGGCTCACATCTGTAATCCCAGCATTTTGGGAGGCCGAGGTGAGAAGACTGCTTGACGTCAGGAGTGTGAAACCAGCCTGGTCAACATGGTGAGACACTGTCTCTACCCAAAAAGAAACAAAAAAAAAGAGTAGCTGGGCATGGTCATGCACACGTGTTATCCTCAGGAGGCCAAGGCAGATGGATCCTTGAGTTCAGGAGTTCAAGGATGCAGTAGGCTATGATCACACCACTGCACCCCAGCCTGGGCAACAGAATCAGACCTCGTCTCCAAAAAAAAAAAAAAAAAAAAAGAAGAAGAAGAAGAAACAATTGCTAAACACATCATGTCTAGATGTGCAGTCTAACTTCAAAATATGAAGACAACATAGTTCCTACAATCAACAAAAGCAGCTTTGGCCCCAAATTCTAAAACTAAAGATGACAGAGTATTAAATAAAAGGTTCACCTCTATCACAAGTTGACCAGGAAAATGAACTCTTAATTCCATTAAATAAGACTATCTTTTTCTGCTTTTATGACAGTTTCTTCACATCTACTATAATACTAGATTATATAACCTCTCCTCCCTGGCCCAACTGGACAAAAAAATCAAGGTTGTTTTAGAAAAACTATTGTTTCTAAAGTGTTGGCCAGCTACTGGCTTCCTAGAGTCCTCATAAAACAGAGCTCCCTACCCAATGAATCCCAGAATCACACAAGCCATTCTCCCCTCAGTCTCACATTACTAAAAACCAAAAGTGCTATATAACCTGTCACAAAAACAAAACAAAACAAAACAAAAAACGCACTATGAAAGTATCACTTCTTTTTGCTTTTCAGAGTTAGAGCTGACTGTGGTTCTACAGAACCAGCTGTTTTCACATACAACCTCCACGGCTTTACTACTTGGCCACCTCTTGCTCATCCCTGAGCAGAGTAAGTAAGAACACAAGTGGAACATTCTCAAAAATGAACACCTCACGTCTCCAGTCAGCTAATCAACATAAGTTTCAGTGCTTCCTTAAAGCCTCACCAAGCAGCTTGTGCTAGGAAAGAAAACGCAATTTGGGGAATTTAATATCTTTCCACCAACCTATCACACATCTCCAACCCTAAATCAAATAGTCAGTTACCAAGTGTTTATTAACTTCAAAACATGGTACTGTGCAGAAACACAAGTGTAAAGCACTATCTTTGCTTCCACAGAGTTTATAATCTAATATACATACAGTAAACAACAAAAAAATCCAAATGACAGTATTCTAAAAAATGTCATGGTAAGTAAAACCTCAGAATTTCCCAACAGAAATACTATGTTCAATATTCATCAAAAGCAGGCATCAGACTTTTTCTAATTATAGGGTTAAAACTCCGGAGGCTGACCAGCTATTATACAATAATTAGTTGCACTCAAAATCTACTGACTATAGCTGCCATACTGACCTTAGCTCTGTCTTCAGTGGTTAAAAAAAGGAATTAGTACTTTCCTCTACCCAAGAGTCCTTAAAATATGTGAATGTTACATTTGTAATGTATACATCTGTATATGGATGTATACAATGTATACATTTTTACAAAATTATGACCTGAAAAGGCCGGGGAAGATTTCATAAATGAAAGAGAATTCAAATGGCACAAGAATGGCAAAGAGTATTCAGGTTGGGAGTAAAGAATAACTGGAGTAAGAAGTCAAGTGAGGAGAGACCAGTGTAACTGAACCACACAATTCAGACTGAAAAGCAGTGAATATAACACTGGCTAAGGTAAGTCTCGATCAGATTATTGAAGAACATAAATGCTAAGGTGATGCTTTTAATTGTTTTTATAGCCAACAGGGAACAAAGTAGATCCTGAGACAAATCACAGGAAGAAGAGGTTTTAAGTGTATGAAATGGACTATGTTATGGACTGAACGCTTGCACTCTCTCAAAATTCGTGTGTGGAAGCTTTAAACCTGAATGTGATGGAGCCCCAATGGAGATAGGGCCTTTGAAAGTTAGTTTAGTCTAGGCGATGTCATGAAGTGGGGCCCTAATGATGGGTTTAGTGCCAGGGAACATCAAAGAAACAAGCAGCAACACTGAAATGGTAATAAAAAAATTACCACCCCCCCCCAAAAAAAAAAAAAAAGGCTCGGACCAGACAGATGCACAGCAGAATTCTAACACACATTCAAAGAAGAATTTGTACCAATCCTATTCACACTATTCCACAAGACATAAAAACAGGGAATCCTCCCTAAATCATTCTATGACTCCAGTATCACTGTAATACCAAAACCAGGAAAGGACACAACAGAAAAAGCAAACTACAGGCCGGGCACGGTGGCTCCCGCCTGTAATCTCAAAACTTTGGGAGGCCAAGGCGGGTGGATCACGAGGTCAGGAGATCAAGACCATCCTGGCCAACATGGTGAAACCCTGTCTCTATGAAAAATACAAAAATTAGCTGGGCATGGTGACACGTGCCTATAATCCCAGCTACTTCGGAGGCTGAGACAGGACAATCGCTTGAACCAGGGAATTGGAGGTTGTGGTGAGCCAAGATCGTGCCACTGCACTGCAGCCTGGCAACAGAGTGAGAAAAGAGAAGAAAGAAAGAAAGAAAAGAAAGAAAGAAGGAAGTTAGGAAGGAAGGAAGGAAGGAAGGGAGGGAAGGGAGGAAGGGAGGAAGGGAGTGAGGGAGGGAGGGAAGAAGGAAGGAAGGAAGGAAGGAAGGAAGGAAGGAAGGAAGGAAGGAAGGAAGGAAGGAAGGAAGGAAGGAAGGAAGGAAGGAAAGAAGAAAAAAGAAAAAAAGAGCAAACTACAGACCAATACCCCTGATGAAGACAGATGCAAAAATCCTTAACAAAATACTAGCTAACCGAATCCAACAGCATATCAAAAAGATGATCCATCATGATCAAGCGAGTTTCATACCAGGGATACAGGAATGGTTTAACAGACACATAAATGTGATATACCACACAAATAGAACTAAAAACAAAAGTTACATGATCATCTTGATAGATGTAGATGTGGGAAAAGCATCTGACAAAATACAGCATCCTTTTATGATTCAAATCCTCAGCAAAATCGGCCTATAAGGGCCATACCTCAATGTAATAAAAGCCATCTATGACAAACCCACAGCCAACATAATACTGAACAGGGAAAAGTTGAAAGCATTCCCTCCAAGAACTGGAACAAGACAAGGATGCCCACTCTCACCACTTCTATTCAACATAGTCCTAGCCAGAAAACCCGACAAGAGAAAGAAAGAAAGGGCACCCAAATTGGTAAAGAAGTCAAACCGTTGCTGTTTGCTGATGACATGATCGTACACTTAGAAAACCCTGAAGACTCCTCCAAAAAGCTCCTAGAAGGTTGCAGTGAGCCAGGATCACGCCACTACACTCCAGCCAGGGAGACAGAGCGAGACTCTCTCTCAAAAAAAAGTTCCTAGAACTGATAAATGAATTCAGCAAAATTAACGTATACAAATTTAACGTATACAAAATTAAAGTATACAAATCAGTAGCTCTACTATACGCCAAGAGCAACCAAACTGAGAATCAGATTAAGAACTCAACCCTTTTTAAAATAGCAGCCTAAAAAAATTTAATACTTAGGAATATACCTAACCAAAGAGGTAAAAGACGTCTACAAGGAAAACTACCAAACAGTGCTGAAATAAATCACAGATGACACAAACGGGAGCACACTGCGTGCTCATGGATGGGTAGAATCAATATTGTGAAATTTCACACTGTCATTGTGAAAATGACCATACTGCCAAAAGCAATCTACAAATTCAATGCAATTCCCATCAAAATATCACCATCATTCTTCACAGAACTAGAAAAAAAAAAAATCCTAAAATTCATATGGAACTAGAAAAGAGCCAGCACAGCTAAAATAAGACTAAGCAAAAAGATCAAATCTGGCATCACATTACCTGACTTCAAACTAGACTGTAAGGCCATAATCACCAAAACAGCATGGTACTAGTATAAAAATAAGCACACAGACCAATGGAACAGAATAGAGAATAAACCCAAATACTTAAAGCCAATCTTCAACAAAGCAAACAAAAACTAAAGTGGGGAAAGGACACCCTATTCAACAAATGGTGCTGGAATAATTGGCAAACCACACGTAAGAGAACGAAATTGGATCTTCATCTCATATCTTATACAAAGATCAACCAAGATAGATCAAGGACTTAAATCTAAGATCTGAAACTTCAAAAATTCCAGAAGATAACATCAGAAAAACCCATCTAGACACTGGCTCAGGCAAAGACTTCATGACCAAAAACCCAAAAGCAAATGTGACAAAAACAAAGATAAAGAGGTGGGTCTTAATTAAACTAAAGAGCTTCTGCACAGCAAAAGAACAGTTAGCAGAGTAAACAGACAACACACAGAGTGAAAGAACATCTTCACCATCTATACATCCGACAAAGGACTAATATCCAAAATTTACAAGGAACTCAAACAAATTAGCAAGAAAAAACAAATAATCCCATCAAAAAGGGGGCTAACGACATGAATAGACAATTCTCAAAAGAATATATACAAATGGCCAACAAACATGAAAAAATGCTCAACATCACTAATGATCAGGGAAATGCAAATCCAAACCACAATGCAATACCACCTTACTCTCACAAGAATGGCTATAATAAAAAAATCAAAAAAGAATAGATGTTGGCATGGATGCAGTAAAAAGGGAACACTTCTACATTGCTGGTGGGAATGTAAACTAGTACAGCCACTATGGAAAACAGTGAGGGGATTCCTTAAAGAACTAAAAGTAGAACTACCATTTGATCCAGCAATCCCATTACTGGGTATCTACCCACAGGAAAAGAAGTCATTATATGAAAAAAATACTTGCACACACATGTTTATAGCAAAAAATATGGAACCAGCTCAAATGCTCATCAATCAACTAGTGGGTAAAGAAATTGTGGTATACATATACATGATAAAATACTGTGCAGCCATAAAAAGGAACGAATTAATGGCATTCACAGCAACCTGGATGGAACTGGAGACTATTATCCTAAGAGAATTTAACTCAGGAATGGAAAACCAAACAACGTATGTTCTCACTCATAAGCGGGAGCTAAGCTATGAGATACAAAGGTCTAAGAATGATACCTTGGACTTTGGGGATTCAGGGGAAAGGGTGGGAGGGGGGTGAGGGATAAAAGACTACATATTTGGTTCAGTGTATACCGCTTGGGTGATGGGTGCACCAAAATCTCACAAATCACTACTAAAGAACTTACTCATGTAACCAAATACCACTTGTTCCCCAAAAACCTATGGAAACAAATTTTTTTTTTTAAAAAAGAGAGAGACACCACACATGAGACCCTCCCACACACACATACACTGAGGGCACAGTGCGAAGGTATCCCTCTGCAAGCCAGAAAGAGAGCCCTCACCAGAAGGCGACCATGCTGGCACCCTTATCTCCCCTTATCTCAGGCTTTTAGCTTCCAAAACTGTGAGAAAATAAATTTCTGTCATTTAAGCCACCAGATCTATGGTATTTTGTTATGGCAGCCCAAGCAGACTAAGACAGACTGGAAAAAGAGAGCAACTGGCAGCAAGAAGACTGCTCTAAAGAGACTACTGCAATGTCCAGTAGCAAAGCAACAGATTACAGAGCAATCAATTAGCTACAGAGAAAAATAAGCTACCTCACTTGGCCCCAGGATTTTTAGAAGTTATATTCAAGAACCCTCACTACCCATTTCCAAGGTCTTTAGTTTTGCTGTTTCACCTACCAGCTATTCTCATCGTTGCAATTTAAGGTAGATCTTCAAGAAAGCATTAGGAATTATTACAAAGGGAGAAGCTGAGACAGAGGCCCCAGAATTTTCTTGAGTCCAGTCAAGCAACTGTCAAATCACCCCATAACCCTTTTCTCCCAAACCCAGTGAATGTCTTATTCTGAAGAACAATCAGCAAATAGCTCCTATGAATGCCACAAGTACACTGGCCTCCATCAAAGCTACCTCAATGGCCCTACTGGCACTGGGTTCCAAAGGAACCCAATAGTCCCCTTACTTTGATTTGTCAATTCCCTTCTTCAAAGTAATGTGAAAACTTCTAAACAATACAATCGCATAAAGAGATACTTAGAAAGTCATGGAAAATCCCAATATTTCCCAATATAAGGTAAGACAGGTGTTTATATACCCAGACAAACACTCTAAACGGAAAGGGACAATACTGGATGCTGCAGGAACATCCTCATCACAAAGTCCTAATCACAAAGAACCAGGAAACAGTAGCATCATCAGCAGACAGCTCCAAGTCCTGTCATTCAAGGATATGACTAAGTCTCAGACTTTCTTGCTTCAAGCACAAGTATACAGCGGACAAGAGTTCCTCTTGCGTTTTGTAACCTCATCTCTGCATCCTCTCCTCATCACTCAGGAGTATAAAAGTATATCTGAACTTTTAACTCGTTAACTCTTTAGTGTCACTAAAATTTTGTTGAGATTACTGCTTATCAGTACAAAGTAAAAGCAGACTCTTCCTAAGAACTATTCAGCTGTCACACATTCATACTTAAGCCTGGGGTTAACCTTGTCACTACAGCAGATCCTCAACAAGCATTTTAAAAACTGAGCTGAGAATAAAGGACTCAAGGGCACTAATATGGGGGCTCTATGGTTTGGAATATAATTAACAAAATCCTCAAAAAGAATATGCCTGAGGATTTATTTTACTTTACTGCTTCAATTTCCCCCATTTAACCAAAAAGACTCATCCGAACAATTCTGAGATTCTGATGAATTATATACAAATATTATATATATTTCATTCTGATGAAATATATATTTATATATAAAATATGTAAATTACATATTTAAAATGATAAAGAGTTCCATAGGCTAGTGTTCCTCTCAGTCACCTGATTTAATCTTCAATAACTGACCATCAGAAATGTTTAAGTTTTACATGAAGATTCCCTTTCTCCATATGTATATGAAAAGCTTGGAATCCCTTTCAAGACTTTCTACGCCACCTAATAAAATAACTAATATCTGTACAGACCACAAACCTCCACATTTTAGAATTTTCATAAAAATTTTTAATCTGCTCATTATCACAACCCCCTAAGGCAGTATTTTTATTGTTCTCATCTTAGACATAAGATAAACAGACTCAGAGAGGTTAAAATATGCTGCCCTAGGATCACATATCTAGTAAATACTAAAGCCAACACCAAACCAAAACTTTGTATCTCCAAACTGCTCCTCTTTCAAATATACCATCACAATGTATCTCTATTCTCCACTACCTTAAACAAACCATTCTACACAGAATAAAAAACAGTGCATTAGTAGATACTCACTCAAATACCTACAAATGCTCTTTAACAACAGCCCAATCTATTTCTAAATAAAAATACAAAATGAACTAATCATAACCCTTTCAATATTAGCATTAATACCTTTCATTTAATGAATTAAAAGTTCTGTTCTGTTAAAATATCTTCTGTATGTTTAACAACATGTTTAAACTACTTTTGGAATAAACATTTTCCATCCACTTTAACTTGTTTTTATAACTAAACACTAAATCTTTGAAAAAAGGGAAATAAAAAAATTAAAATTGTCCATACTATGAAGCAACCGTTCTTTTCTCTGACCTCAACTAAATGATAGCTGTGAATATTCCAGTATCTTCCAACTATCAAATTTCATATTCTTCCCAACGCACAAAGTCTAAAGACAGCTTAGCAATAAGACCACACAAAAAAAGAATTACACTTTTATAAAGATATCTTAGGTTGTAGCTATTTATATTCAATGTCTTGAAATACTAAAGTCCTTAATTAACCATTTTATGGAGGCTTTTAATTACACTGTTTTCTCCTTAATAAAAATAAATCAGCCAGGCACAGTGGCTCACGCCTATAATTCCAGCACTTTGGGAGGCAAAGGTGGGCAGATCACCTGAGGACAGGAATTAAAGAACAGCCTGGCCAGCACGGTGAAACCCCATCTCTACCAAAAATTACAAAACTAGGTGTGGTGGCAGGTGCCTGTAATCCCAGCTACTCAGAAGGCGGAGGCACAAAAATCGCTTGAACCCGGAAGGCAAAGGTTGCAGTGAAAGCTGAGATCGCACCACTGCACTCCAGCCTGGGCGACACAGCTACATGCTGTCTCCCAAATAATAATAATTAAATAAATAAATCTTGAAGCACTTTTGGAGAATATCAACAGTACCCCATTTAAGACTTCTTTTTTTCTTTTTGTCACCTTGGCTTCAGATAAGATTTCTTATTACAACAAATTTCAAAGATTTCTAGAGATACTAAATTCCTCCTCAAGACAAACTATGCTCTTGTAGATTGGTATCAGTGCAGGTGCAACTACAACTGATTAGAGTTTGCTACTTCTGAGGGGCAATAAGAAACCACAGGCAAATGTATTTCACTGTTGATTTCTCTATTTCCTCTGTAAAATTAACAGTTACCAACTTCCTACAAGAGTTATGAAGCAAATAGCATATGAGTAAATATTTATGAAGTACTGTTATCTTCACTGATTTTGCTTTAAAACAGTAAGACTCCTCCCCTTCCCCCAATCATTCAGTGGACAAAGTCCTACTGCTATTATAACGTATTCGGCAAGTCTCCGGAGTCAAACTCAATGTGAATAGAGTCTGCTCACTACAGGCACTGTTCTTAAGCTTGAGAAGAGGGATTATACAAATATGAAGGCAAGAGAGACCCTGGCACTATGGCATGTTTTGTGTTCCTGCAGTACAGCATCTCAAACCCCTACAAACTTTAAATGGATTTAATTACTCAACATTGTATCATGGTTCTTAAGACAATAACACTAGCAACAGTACAAGCAACAGGCTTGCAAAGCCACCAGAAAAGTCAATGGCCTACTGGTCTACCTCTCAAAACAGACTACCGCAAACTAGTTTATTATACACTTCATTACTACTTTCATAGTTTATATTAAACAGTAGTGCGTCTGAGCCAATAATAAGCTCCTGAGGAAAATTTCACACTCAACAGAATCATAACTTGTTTTTAATTAAGATGCCTGTAATGAGTGTATTTGAGGAATAAACATCATGCTACTAATCTATGAAAACTTTTCACCAATAAAAAGGAAAGAATAAAGTTTACCAAAGACTGATTTTGTGTGTTCCCTACAGCAAAGTATCTTGGTTCTACTTTTTCTTCTTGAAGATGACTATTAGGATTTTCTTAACTGTTTGCTCTCAGTCAGAATTCAAAAGAGTATGGTCAGAGTTGAGGCTTCCTGATAGCAGAGCTCATATAATGCTTCTTATGTATACAAAATGGGGACCAAATGAAAAGAACTCTACTCTCCTGATAGTACCCTGAAAATTTCTCCGCATGCTTTAACTGATCAGAGAAGTATCAGCACACTCGTTGGCCCAAAAGATGAGAAAGCTTCTCTCTCCTCAAAACAGATCTTGATTCCCTAAATCAATGTATTGGACGGACTACTCAAAGCATAAAACTCAGCCTGAAAAGCTTATATTCCAAGAAGAATTTGCTTTATATAAACAAGTCCACCACAATTTTTCTGTTCTGTATTTAAAATAATGAAGTCTTTAGTTTAGACTTTTGAGAACAAAAAGTTCTTACTGTGAGCTGAAAACAATCCCTGGGGTGGGGGGTGAAGGAAGGAGGGAGAGGAGGAGAGATAGACAGATCTCCATAATACCTTTTCTAAAATCCATGGGGCCAGGTGGGTTTTAGAACTGAGTTTTTCAGACTTTAGAAAGGAAACATAGTATATAGGTACATATGTCATATGCTACAAATCAGCTCCTGGCAACCACACAGGAACTAGGAAAATAGAGAATGTCAACGGCCTCCTTTCAGATAACATCAGATTTTGCCATCAAAATACTTCATGCTGAAATTAATTGTGGTTCAGATCTTTTTGGATTTCAAAATTGCAGATAAGGGGCTGTGGATCTCTAACAGGGAAAAGGGGATCTTGACAAATAATAAAATATGCTATCACCTAGAATAAAAAAAAATTGCTGATGCTTAGATAAAAGATATTTAGATACATGATATTTAGGACCGTCTTGAAATGGCTCTAATTACCTACCTAATTGGAAAGTTATAATCATTTCAAGTTGTATGTTCCTATCAAGAGATTCAACATGAAACACTTTTCCCTTTAACTTTATTCCCAACTGGGACTAACACTAAAAAACATTTTCTAAAATCTGAGTATGTCAGTACCAAGCAGGTAAGTAAATGGGCCTCTGAACCACATGACAAAGTTGGCTAGATATAGTGGGGTTTCCAAATAGGAAAAACCTAGAAGGATCCTGCAGGAGAACTCAAAGATTCTTACCCTTGGCACAAGGGCCCATATAAGCTCAGATTCTCTAAACTGACCTGTGGCCAAACCACACTTCTGTTCAAAGTGAGCCTAGCATTTTTTCTTCTCCAAAGGTACAAACAAACCGCTTACTTATCCCCAACTACCTCAGAACAACAACATGCCTCTGGGACCAAGAAGCTGGATAACGGTAATTCCCTCCCAGCAGGGAGACCTGCCATGCCTAACCAACATTCACAACTCTGGCCGACAGCAGCAGCGCATTCGCTCACTGACTGGAGCAGCCATGATTATATTAAGTCCAACCTGTGTTCATGTATCAGCTACCAATGAAGTGATGAAAAAGTAATTATGAGTCTATCTTGCTCATTTTTAAAGCCTGACAACAGCTCACAGGCAAAACTACCAGAAGCAAACAAACTGACAACCTTTGAGGGAGGCTGCCTCCACAAAGACTTCCATTTGGCAACTAGAATGATCTTCCATAGATTACCACAAACGTAGAGAAACCCCCTCAGTTCAAATTCAGGCACCTTCCTAATACCACAGAGCTGACAAAATGACATCTTGGGCCAAATCTTCCCAATTTTAATAACCAAAATATAGTAAGTTATGGTAGTAGTGTTTTTTTTAAGAAAAAAAAAAGGTAGTATTTTCTGCCCTGTACCTTATCTCTAATTGTTTTATTACATTATGTTGAAGGTTTCATCCCTGAGTCACCACCCAATGCAATAAAAATTAGTAACCAATCTCTAATCCGTTTTCTTTTCTGTGTGATCTTTAAATGTGATCTTTAAGTCCCCAAGCAGCTTACAGTAGCTTAGATGACTCACCATAGTCTTTATGAGAGCACATTTTTAACCTGGAACACATAAGAGCACATTTTAAACATGCAACAAAAAAACCAAAGCTCTCTCTATAAAAATTACATTTTCTTTCCAAGTCAAGGGTATCTTTAAAAACTACAGGATGATCTGGCTGGAAATAGAAAAAAGTTTCAAGTAACAGTCATGTTATTAACAAAACTATCTGTGCTTCAGTTTATGAAAATAACAGTTTTCTTTCTACCAAAACCATGTTTCCCCCTGATGTAATGATCCCTTTTTACAGGCTTCTATAGGAGCAAGAAAAGGTGCATGAAAAAATACAGCTAAAGATATGCTCTAGAGTTGGGCTTCTCATTAAGGATTGGCCAGCATTCCATTCCACCTTGACCCTTACCCTCAAAGATACAAACCAAAACGAGAGGAAGGTAATGCCATAAGCTGAAAATGATGCAACTTTAGAAATTCAGTTTTACTCAGTGATTAATGAAAACATATTTAAATTACTGCAAATAGTTGTGGTAGCAAGTAGAAAATAAAATGTACATGAATTTTTAAGATACAATTTCTTCCACTCACTTGCGACATGCTGCTTCAGGCTACCAAGGGAGTTTATGTTCCTTCTTCTCTGCCATTAAGAAAAAAAGTGAAGACGCTCTACCCTAGAGACTCTTAACATTCTCTCTAACCTGTTCCCAGGCGTTCTATCCTTTCAAGTCAGGTAATTTTTATTTTACTTAATTATTTAGACTATGCCTTACTCCAGAAAGAATTTCAAGTACCTGGAGAAATAATATGGACAAAATACTACATTTAAGTGGTGGCGATACCTAAGCATGGAAAAGGAGTTTCAAAAGGTGTACACATTCTGTTCATTATTCTGCACTCTACAAAGTAGAGTCTACAAAATAATAACATTAAGAAGAAATCAACTAAAAAAGAAAAGTTAAGGTTCTTAGGTACTTCATGACTTTTCAAAACTACTTATATGCCTGATAACTTCTCAGACTTCATATACACAATTTTATGGCACTAAAAGCAACTTTGATTTGTTCCTCTTGTAGGGGTATTTCCTCACTTCCAACCCCATAGACAAAACATTTCATTTTATCCAAAGTAAAATGAGATAATGCCCATAAATTGCTTATCACAATGCCTAGCATATAATAGGAATTCAATAAACACTAGCTATAATACTGGCTATATAATGATTTCTAATAGAATCATTAGTATTACCAAGAATACTAATTAGAAGGTACCACAAATAATAGCAGCTACCATTTCTGAAGCAGCTTTGTAGGAGGAAATATATAGATAACCTTATTTAATCTTCACAAGGATTCCGTAGGTGGGCATTATTACCCACTTTTCACAAATGAAAAAAGTATAGCTCTGATTACTTAAATGTCTTGCCTAAGGCCATCCTACTAGTAAGTTGCAAGTCATCGATTCCAATCCAGTTGTCTGGCTCCTGAGCCCAATTCTTTCCACTACACTATACTGCCTCTCTCACAAAAAGTCAGGAATTCAAGGGCTCTCTCACTGACAAGACTCCAATTAGATTCCACTCCACTTCAATAAGCACAGGTCAAAGAATGACAGGAATTCCCTCCAGTCACCACACAACACATTTGTATACAAGCACAAATGTGCTCCAAATGTCATAATGCATTCCATTCACATACTAATAAAATTTTGTATTGTTACATTAAATAATCAACCAAAGTCACTAATTTTATGCATGTAACTCCACCATTAACATCAATCCCTGGTCTGATAAATTATCTCCCTCTGTGTTCATTTCCCTAAGGGAATTCATTAGCTTTAATTATTAACTTGTAGGCACAAAAAACAAAATTTGCATCTCCTAACCAAAAGAAATCAAAATGTGGGCAAAAACATACACACAAAAAGGTGGTCAGTACTACATTATTTATCATATCAAAAAGCAAATTAACAAAAATCCCTAAATGTCAAGTAGTAAGAAAATGGATTTGTTAAGATATTCTATATTCATTCCACTTAAGAGCATGTAACTATTTTAAGCCAAGTTAATAACAGGAGAAAATGTTAATGGTAGAAAATTAAGTGAAACAAAAAATAGGACATAAATGAACTAACATTAAGTTACCAACTTTGTAAACAGAACTATAAGAAAAAAAAGACAAAAAGGAAATAAACAATTTTCTCTGGATAGTGAAATAAAGGTAATTTTTCCCCTTTTGCTTTTTCTGTTCTCCAATTTCCTTTTCAATTATGACTATGTAATAACTTTATATGCAGAAAAAAGATGGTCTTCTTTTTAACCAACATCTTTACTGAGCATACTTCCCTCATAAATCTTCAAATTAGGCAGAAGAGTCCCCGGTCATGTGAAATATAAAATGCAAAAAACAATTCGGCATCTTTATTACCTCCAGCATTGCTATCCTCCAATTATGTCAGAACTGCAATCTTGAGTCATTTCTCTTACCTACAGAAAGCCAATCCTTCAAATTCTATCAATCCTTCAAATTCTATCAATCCTTTACTTCTGATATTTTTCCTTTCTATTCCCTACACTAACACCAAATGCAATCCCTCACCAGCTCATCCTAGATTGGCATAAAGGCCTCCAAAGTAAATAAATGCCTTCCTTATTTTAGTGTCTCACCACTAACAATTTACTCCACCACAGCTAACTATGTGCTAGGCACTATTCTTGGAACTTTACATGTATTAACTCATTGAACACTCCTAACAACCTTATAAGGATAACTACTATTATTAGTCCTGTTTTACAGATTAAGAAACAAAAGCAGAGAAGTAACATACCCAAGATCATCCAGATATTCACTGGTAATTTCTGGATCTGAACACCTGCAGTCCAGCTCCAGATAATATGTAAATATGAGCTCCCCCAGGAATTAAGGAGTGGTGACAAATAAAAACCAGCTTCTCTCTCTCTGAACTGTACAGGCCCTTGGATCAAGCTAAATTCTTATTTCCAGGTCTCTCCTCATGCTATTCCTCAACTGGAAGACCAGTTCTTCTCTTCCCTAATTCATTGTCCATATCTCCATCACAACTTAACTCTAAACTCAATATTTTTGAGTTTTCCTTAAGCCAGTTCCCTGACTCTTCAGCACAGCCTCTTTCTTATGGACTCAATGTGAACTACAATAATGTGTGTTTGCTGACATATTCTATGTTAAGAGAAGTATTTTACTTCCCATCTAATAATAAATGTCTCCACCTTTTTTTTTTGAGACAGTCTCCCTCCGTGCACCCAAGAGGGAGTGCCCTGGCGCAATCTCGGCTCACTGGAACCTCTGCCTCCTGAGTTCAAGCGGTTCTCCTGCCTCAGCCTCCCCAGTAGCTGGGACTACAGGCACGTGCCACAACACCTGGCTAATTTTTTGTATTTTTGGTAGAGACAGGGTTTTGCTACGTTGGCCAGGCTGGTCTCCAACTCCTGGCCTCAAGTGATCTGCCTGCCTCAGCCTCCCAAAATGCTGTGATTACAGGCGTGAGCCACCACGCCCGGGGAAATGTCTCCACTTTTTCTGAGCAATGACCTTCTCCATTTCCCATCTTCCCAAAAACTGCTAGAAGAATGCATAGGTAGATACTAAATAGTTAATTGATAAAAATGAGATACTTATGGCACAACTATTTAACAAAGGAAACTGTCATTCATTAGTCTTTTGAACTAATACATTTAAATATTTGTCTTCTCATTATCTTCCCTAAACACAAACACTTTAGATTTGCAATTTCAACATTCCCATCCATAAACATACTTTCAAGTGATACCCAAAAGCAGTCTTATTAAATGATCTTTTAAAAAGGCATTCCGGCCGGGCGCAGTGGCTCAAGCCTGTAATCTCAGCACTTTGGGAGGCCGAGACGGGCGGATTACGAGGTCAGGAGATCGAGACCATCCTGGCTAACACCGTGAAACCCCGTCTCTACTAAAAAATACCAAAAAAAACCCAGCCGGGCGAGGCGGCGGACGCCTGTAGTCCCAGCTACTCGGGAGGCTGAGGCAGGAGAATGGCGTAAACCCGGGAGGCGGAGTTTGCAGTGAGCTGAGATCCGGCCACTGCACTCCAGCCCGGGGGACAGAGCAAGACTCCATCTCAAAAAAAAAAAAAAAAGGCATTCCACACATTGTCCAGAAATACCACTTTTTTTTCTTTTTCAGGAGAGCCTTTCTAATAGTGTTACTTTTACTTTCTTTCAGTGAGATTACCCAAGTCTTTGACAACACTAGGCAGGCAATGACATTCCAGGAAAGATTACCAATTGTTTAAGAGCAGAAAAGACTATATGGCTTTAGTAAGACAGTATTATTTATTGCCCAAATAAGTGTAAAATTTGAAAGTTGTTTATAGTCAAGGCTGGATATCTTCATCTTTATCTTCCCATTTCAAAAGGCTTGTTTAAAAACTCAAAGATATAACAAAGGATATCTTGAAGACAGAAACTTGAATTTGTGTTTAAATGGCTAATGAAAACAAAAATATTAATCGTAGGTATGCCTCACTATATACAATAAACAAGCCCCTAAAATGTTGTGATCTAATCAAATTGTTTTTCAAATCCATGACAAGCAATGAGTACGGCTGGTGGGGAAGGGAGAACACCATTTTTTTTTGTTTGTTTGTGTTTTTGGAGACAAGAGTCTCACTCTGTTGCCAAGACTAGAGTACAGTGGTGCCATCTCAGGTCACTGCAACCTCTGCCTCCCGGGTTCAAGCAATTCTCCCACCCCAGCCTCCTGAGTAGCAGATGCCCACCACCACGCCCAGCAAGTTTTTGTATTATTAGTAGAAACAGGGTTTCACCACGTTGGCCAGGCTGGTCTCAAACTCCTGACCTCAGGTGATCCACCCACCTCGGCCTCCAAAGTGCTGGGATTAAAGGCATGAGTCACCACACCCGACCTTGTTTTTCAATTGTTCAGGAATTGTTCTGAAAAGTATACAATACTCATGGTTGTAATCTTGTCTCTAATTTTTATGTTTTCCAAGTTTGAATTTTCATATACAGGTTTTCTCTAAAACACTCCCTTGCTACCTTTTACCTTAAATGAGCCACTTAATACCAGACCATATTTGTCCTAAAATATATTTTTCCTCACACACCTGCCAACTCTGTGGTTACTCTCATTAATCACTACAGCTTACCTGAAGCAAATGTCTAACATGGCTCAATATTAACAAGTATGTATTACTACAAATTATAGCTATTATAAATTTCAACACTAATATGTACATCATATGAACCACACCCTACTCTTAACCTTAAAATACCTTAAGTGAAAGGTCAGACCTGGTTTCCTCTCTCAAATCACCACTTCTATTTCTATTATAGTTCAGTAAAAACCCACAGTGGTACAATTTTGGTTTTCTCTTGATTTTGTTCTTGATATGTTCAAGTAATGCTATGGCAACTTGAAAAGCTTACTCCTCGTTTAACAGGGTAAGAAGGCATTTAGTAATCTTGCCATTTTTTAAAATTACTTGAAAAGTGGATGCGGTTACAAAAGGCCAATACCAAGAATCCCTGGGGTGACAGAACAGTTTCTGTATCTTGACTGTATCACTATCAATAACCTAGTTGTGATACTGTACTAATTTTTCAAGGTGCTATTATTGCAGGAAACTGGGTAAAAGGTATATAGAATCTCTGTATAGTTTCTTACAACTGCATATGAATCTATAACTACCAAAAAATAAAAATACTGAAGAATAATTTAATGAGAATTCATTTTTCTGGCCCTATGTCAGTATTTTCAAAAAGCCTATAAGTACATCTAAAAATTTCCCCCCCCCGACCAAAAAAGATCAGTAACTGAAAAATGAAAATCTGTATTCCTTTTTAAAAATTAAGAGCCAGTAAATACTTCCTACAATTATCTCTGAAAATTTTGGGCAAAAAGAAACCTATACTGTTACAAAAGTCTGAATTCAATAAGAAAAAGTAAAGCTTTACTTAATACTCAAAATGACATTCTAGATAGAAATATCAGAGAGATGCTCAATATCTACAGATGGCTTACAAAATGACAACATCCCTTACTATTCGGATTCCAAAACAAAGGAAATTTTCAGATATCATAACAAACACTTAAATCTACTAAAAACTAAACCCAAAATCACAATTTAGACATACACACTGAAACCCTAAAGTTGAGGACATGGATTTAAACATCTGAACCATTTCCATGTTGTCAATCCTTTTAACAAACTTTCTACACACTGCCCTTTCTTTCTAAACACTGCCCTAATCAGAGTACCCCACTTTTCACTCCTACAGAAAGAAAAGCTTCTCTCAAGGTCACTTTAGGAACACTTCACACAGCCCATCATACCATGTGAACAAATTCACTCTCACCATAATGCAAAGAAAATTTTAACACCTTGATGAAGGAATAACATAACAGATCCTCAAGACAAATTAGTAGTAAACACACCTTTATCTTTTCCATAGTGACTTCTGACACGCAAATAACTCAGCTATCATGAGTTATTTGTTTTGCTTCAGGAATAAGATTAAAGACAACATCACATACTATAGTATATATATATATTCTTCCAGTTAAAAAAGTTTCTGAAGGTATTATGTATTGTTTCTCAAAAACAGCCCACTGTGAAATTGAGTCTTCCTCAAAAAGGACAAATAAGAAAGGAAATTACAATACCCAACTATAAACTCTAGTTTTCATAAGTCAAACAGCATGAGGTTTTTATAAATATTACTCCAAAGACAAAACAGAAAACAAACAAAAAACTCTAATCTTTACTACGGCAGCTCTTCAAAAGGAAAGTCAGATCTTTAGCTCCTTAATAGCTGCAAATACATAGGCATTAGGGTGTATTACATAATATCCTTTGAAATCAGGGCAGAAGATTATTCAAATGTCAATAAGGTATACAAATATAAATTATATAACTAAAATAATGTTACTATACCAATTTCTTTTAGACATTCCCTTTAAGAAATGGCCACAGAAAAATTATATCTACCAGTACATCTTGATTTGAAAAACAATCACATGCCATTTTCTCTTCCCCAAATTCAAATTCATTCACTAATTTATTAAAAGTCACAGCTTATTACAACTTTTTGTAGCATTTAAAACAAAACACACAGATAAATATTGCTAAGTTCACTGCATACAGGTGTGTAAGTTCAAACCTTTCAATGGATAACAAATCTAACTTTTAAAACTAAAAGTTCCTACTCCAAATAATCAAATATGGTGATCATTTGTAATGTAGAAAAATAATTTTTTCTTTGTGTAACGCAACATACTAAAAGTAGTCCAAAAATTGCTCCAATGTCATGCTTGTAATCCATATCCCAGTTCATATATATATACTTTTAAATTTCACAGACTACATAAATCCTACTTAAGTTTAAAAAGTGAAATAAATATAATTGCCTTTATTCTAAAAATAGAATGCACTTCTAATAGCAAGTTCCTGGAGTTCATGTTATTGTATCAGTGAGTGTCTAGTTATATATATTTACCACAATTTAAGCTGGAACAGTAGGCAACAGTAATATCATGACTTATTTTTAAAAAATACTAAGCATCATCTACTATGTATTCGTCAAAGTAAATTTGAAGGTTCCTGAGAATGAATTATTAGTTGCAAAAAATGAGATGTATCAACACCAGTAAAGAAATACAGCCATCTTCTACAACTTTAAAATTATTAAATTTTCTCCCCCCACCACAAAAAAGTAACAACTTTCAAATGATTACCAGTAAAAGGAAGGAGATGAGAGAAGAGTTGGGACTTGGCTATCGTTTCATGATGTCCTTTTGATCAAGAATAATATTAGTCTTTAACCTACTTAAAATTCAAAAAAACACCTTCATTTCACTCACTTAAGATGATTAAGGACATACTATACTTTCCCCACAAGCTGTAATTTCATAATTAAAAATGAATTTTAGTAAATTAAATTAGTATACAATTTTTAAAAACAAACTTTTTAGAATGTAAAGTGGTATGAAGTGTTTAGGTGGTTATGAAATTAACCTTATTTTCTGATGTTTTATTCTCACAGTATTTTAAGAAATCAACTATTATTTTACCAGGGGAAATAAAAAGCATCCATCAAAGAGGAATTACTGAGTTTCAGCCCAGAGATCTGACAGTTGGTTTTCTTAAGATGATGCTGTCATAGCTTCAGTTATTTTTTTCATCTCTGAGCACAAAGAAATAAATCTAAATTAAATAAAAAGTTAAAGCTTTTGTACACTGGAATGAACCTTGCTTCTAAAATATTTTAAAATTATGAGTTTTTAAAAGTTAAAAAAATGAAAAAATGCACACTTAAGAAAAATGGGATAAATGTTTTAAAATGGAGCACAGTAGTCATAAATGTACTGAAAGTAAACTTAAAGAGCACTAGTGTGTAGATCTACTTTAACTTACTCTAAACATTATCAGAATGTAATCTGGATATAGGACAGAATTCAGTCATCTAATAGGTATTTACAAATAAATCTAAGTTTCTATTCATTTTGAAGTTAACCCACTAACATTTTAAATAACTGTCAACGAAACTACTGATTTCCTACAGATTTCTGAGGGAACTGTCATCTTTTAAAATTAATAAATCTTACTAATTATCACTTGACTCAACTCCACCTTTTATATACATATATTCAATAATATTTAAATGCCATGCTTTCTATTTTTCTACTAAAATGTATCACACCACCAAAATATGAGTCTTTAGTTTAAGACATCATCTTACCTGATCCACTGAATTGACTGCTTCCCAGTGTAGTTGGTCTAGTTTTCCCACTATTAACAGGTGGGGAAAACATCTGCGAAATAACCCAAATATATCTGTTAGTCCTGAAATTCTTCTAGATTCCTTGCAAACAAAAGTCCACCAAAAGTCATTTATCAGTTATTATACTTCGGAGGAAAGTTAAAATAAAATTGGAGATACATTCAGATCCAGAGAGGCAAATACACTGAGTGATACTATTTCCTAATTAATTGGAAATAATGGCTACATTTTGTTCTGAAGACCCGATCATTTACATGGAAGATTCTAAGATTATTAAGTTTACACAGTATATTATTATCCATGATCTTTACTGTGGAACTAAGTGAATCTCATTACGTTTACATCTTAATATACACATACAGTGAGAATTATGGCCAATTAAATTACTACATACAGTAAGGATTATAACTGAATTGTATAAAGCAGGTATAGGTGCTGCCTCCTAACAGCAGTTAATGAAGGAATCAGATCCATTAAAAATAAAAGCAGTGGGCCCTTCGGTTTCAGTTGATGTTTTTAAGTCATTTCCCATGTTAAGAACATAATACACACACACGTGTGTGTGTGTATAAAAGTACTCTGCTCAGAAGGCTAGAAATTCTAGCTCTGGACTACTTTTCTTGTCGCTGACATCTTTCAGGTACCATAAACTACATCTGATATTGGAAAGGAAAATGGTGAGGAGTGTTGAAGAAAAAAACAATTTTTCATATAAAGTCCAAGATTCCTAATAATCATCGGGGTGGGAGGGTGACTCAACCAAAGGTCATAATTACATTGTTCTCCTTTTAACTGGTTAAATCAAATGACCCCTCTGGCATTAAAGTTTTAAATGTGCAAGTCTAGACATTACATCAAAGTTCAGGTGTCCAACTTGGGGGAGCTGGACTCCGGCCCTGCTCAAGCAGATGGAGTTCACGCTGCCTAGTCCCCACGTTGCTTCCCTCCACTTTTTTTTTTTTTTTTTTAAATCCTCAGCAGAACCCCAAGATGTCGTGGAAAGCTCTCATACCGCACTGAAGTCCAGCAGGTCGCTCAGCTCCTTGTCGGTCCCTATAGCGGCCATGCGTTGTTGCTGGGGATTCATCTTCGGCCACTTCTAGCAGGTCCTAGGGCAGAGGAAACGGGCTCAACGAGAGACCACCGAGGCCCAAAGTGTGTGAGGGGACACAGAGCCGTACTGGGGAAGATTACGGAAGAGCGCTGGGGGCGCCGGGATGACTTCCAGGACCCCGACTCGCTCCCACCGCCGAGCGAGGAGGGGGCGGGAGGGCTCAGTGCCCGCGCCGGGTCCCGGAATCCACGCGTTCCTCGGCGCGGCCCGAGACCGACGCGGCGGCTCCCGCAACTCGCCGCCTCTCCCGCAAGTTTCCGAGCCAGTCTCTGGCCCCTCCTCGGCGCCCCCTGCTCTGCACCGCCGCCGGGTGCTCAGCGCGCGGGGTCCGGCCGCGGCTGGGGTCTCGAGGAGCCGGGTGAGGGGCAATTCGGCGTCCAGCGAGCGGAGCGGCGGCGAGCGGAGATGCGAAGTGACTCACTCGCTCGGCAACAATAGAACTGACAAGTTGCAGGGAACGCGCCGCTCGCAGGCCCGTGTCTGCGGCCGCCGCCGCCCGGACGTCCCCGGCGGGCCCAGGGGGTCGGAAAGCACCCCCGGCGCATCCAAGGGCGTTTTAAACAGAAAACAGAAACGCCGACAACTAGTCTCGCTCTCGCCCGGCGTCCTCCTCCCCAGGCTCGGCCTCCTCCCACTTTTGCTGCCCTGCCCCGGACCTGCCGAACAATGAGCCTGGCTCAGCGGCCGAAGCCGCCCGATCTCCCGCGCGCCCCGGAGCCTGGGCGCCGGCCCGAGTCGAGAGCCGAACGGGGCGCACAGGCCGAGCGCGCCGCCAGCGGGCCTGAGCGCCCGTGACTCGAGCCTCCGCCTCCACTCCGCTCCCCAACTTGGAGGGGACCCCGGGTTTGGCGCTGTACAAAGGGGCGCGGAGTTGAGGCGGGGGACGGGGGCGCCCCCGCTGCAGCACGGACGCGGCGGCGTCCCGCAGCCCCCAGCCCTGCCGCGCCGCCCCCTCCCGCTCGCTAGCCCGCAATTACCTGCCGCCCCGTCTCCGCATCCAACCACCCCGATTAAAGTTCACTTTGGCCGGGAAAGCGGGCTTGGGCTTCCCCTTGCACCGCCCAGCGGCTCGGTTCACTTTGCCCCGCACGAGCTCTCGGGTCTGGGCGGGGGAGGCGGCTTTCGGGCCTGGCCGCCCCTTCCTCCCGGGGCGGGCTGTCGGTCCCCCCGAATAGAACTTGTGGGTCTCCTCAGGCGGACATTTTTTTCGCTGAGGCGGCCTCACCACCGCGCTCGGCTCGCCTCCGGATCCCTCCGCGCCGGGAAGAGCCGCGAGTTAACCCTTTCCTCCCCGGCCCGCTCCGCCGCCTAGGAAGTGGGGCCGGCAGAGGGGGCGGGGAGGAGCCGGCGGGGGACTGGGAGGAGCCGCACCGCGGCGGGTGGACAAAGCCCGCGGTCGGGTGAGGCGGGACGGAGTTGGGGCCGGCAGGGAGGGGCAGGAGGCGCTCGCAGGCACCTCGAGAAGGAGGCCCCGACCGCTCGCTGAGGAAACCTCGTCCGGGCACCCTGGGAGCGGGGCGGCAGGCACTGTGGCGCCTCCTCGCGTTGGTCTTGCTGGTTCTCGGCCCCCGAAGCGGAGCGACGGAGACACAACTGTGGGAGCATCTGGATCCACAGCCCAGGTCCCCGAACTTGCCGCAACGCGAGGCCGCAGAGCACTGAAGGCTGCCATTCCCCAGCAGGTCACGCTGGACGCCACCCTAAGCTGGGCCCAGAGGCTCCCGCCCAGGAGGGCTGCAGTGGGCGCAGACACCGCGCGCGTGGGGACGGGAGACCCAGCCTCCTCGGCCGTTCCGCGAGGAGGCGCGGCCGGTCAGATTCGATGCTGAGCCGAATGCAGGAGAAAGGGCAAACCTCCCTCAAACCAGAAAAAGCCGTGTGAGCTTCAGGTTCTCAAATACCCCACTCACCAAGACCCCACATCTCCAATCACCTCCTCCCACCCAAATCCCATTCGGAGCCACAGAATTGCACGTGGGACGAGTTCTTGGGAATGGATCAAGCCAGTCTCTTCATCTAACGGAGACAGCCCAGGGTGGCTCTGTCACACAGCCACTGTCTTGTGCGCAAGTTCTGAACTTGGCCTCAAAGAAGCCCCAGAGTAGAAAGAAGACAAAATAAACCTCAGTTCTTCGATTCTGGGCTGGAAGTGAGATTTTCTTGAATGGCAGCCAGTGTTTTGACTCTTAGGTAAGTGAGTGGGTAAAGACCAGTAAGGCCCACGCAGAAGAAACACTGAGGAAAGAAGACACAAAGTAACAAATGGAAGGAAGCAGCCGACGCCTGAGGACAACATGGCAAGAAGGAGCCTTTGGATTCCGGACTGGCATGGAAAGAGAGGTAGATTCAGCTACCATATGCCATTACTGTACTTAGTACAGTTGTCTCTGTATCCGTGGGATTGGTTCCCGGACTCTGGATTTTCTAAGATGTTCAAGTCTGTTACGTAAAAATGGTGTGTTTTCCCATATTCTTTAAATCATCTCTAGATTACTTATAAAACCGAATACAATGCAAATGCTACGTAAATAGTTGTTAAGGTGTATTTAGGGAATAATCATCCAAAGAAATCTCTATATTTTCAGTACACTTTCAGGCTATATTTCAGGCTCTGTATTTTCGTATATTTTCAGGCCTGATAAGCCTAACTACATTTTTTGTTTTCAATTGGTTGAATCCCAGAATTTGGAAACCCCAGATACGGAGGGCGGATGGTACAACTGGAGCTGTCAGGTGGATTTCCAAGGCTTTGCATTGGCTGTACCTAAAATTTATGACAGATCCTTTGGTGGCCTAGACTCCCCAATATCCACTCTTCCTTATCTGGGTAAACAAGCCCAGTTCTTAGTCACATCCCTGCTCTGCCTACTTACAGGGGCAGGTGGTTCCAATCTAAGCAACGTAGCACAATTCCAACCTAAAACAGCATAATCCCATTCCCTGCCACAGTTATTGGTTGGCAATGGGCGTAACGTATTTGGGCCAATGAGAGGAGCAATTTCCTGGTCTTTCTTGGGAAAAGTTTTTCTTCAATTTTGTGAGAGCGCTTTTTTCTACATGTACCCAAAAATCGGGTCCCCTGGATGGTGGGTAGCCATCTTCCAAACACAGGTCTAGTCAGGTTAAAATAAAGCAGACATCAAGAAAACATACACTAAAGGCCGGGCGCGGTGGCTCAAGCCTGTAATCCCAGCACTTTGGGAGGCCGAGACGGGCGGATCATGAGGTCAGGAGATCGAGACCATCCTGGCTAACACGGTGAAACCCCGTCTCTACTAAAAAATACAAAAAACTAGCCGGGCGAGGTGGTGGGCGCCTGTAGTCCCAGCTACTCGGGAGGCTGAGGCAGGAGAATGGCGTAAACCCAGGAAGCAGAGCTTGCAGTGAGCTGAGATCCGGCCACTGCACTCCAGCCCGGGCGACAGAGGGAGACTCCGTCTCAAAAAAAAAAAAGAAAACATACACTGAGATCTGATCTTAGGTGACTTTTTTTTTTTTTTTTTGAAACGTAGTCTGGCTCTGTCACCCAGGCTGGAGGGCGGTGGCAGGATCTCAGTTCACTGCAACCTCCGTCTCCCAGGTTCAAGCGATTCTCCTGCCTCAACCTCCCAAGTAGCAGGGATTACAGGCGTGTGCCACCATGCCCAACTAATTTTTTATTTTTTTAGTAGAGTCATGTTTTCACCATGTTGGCCAGGCTGGTCTCAAATTCCTGACCTCAAGTGATCTGCCCTCCTCAGGCTCCCAAAGCACTGGGATTACAGGCATGAGCCACCACACCTGGCTTTGGTGACATTTTTGAGGCTCCGAATCAAGCAACTTCTGAGTTCTTCACTGATTAGACCAATCGGATTCAAATTTTCTGTTGTCTGTAATCTAGTATGGTCTACACAGTGCCAGCCCAATGACCATTTTTTTAGTAGCAAAGACATAAACATAAACATCAGGTAGGAAGTCTGATTAGATAACTTTAAGGCCCCATTCCCATGTGTTTGAGTTCATTCTCTCCTGCTACTAACAGAATACCATAAACTGAGTGATTTATAAAGAAGTTTATTTGGCTCATGGTTCTGGAGCCTGGTAAGTCCAAGAACTGGCGTCTCTAGAGAGCCTTCTTGCTGTGTTATCCCATGTAGAAGGGCAAGTGAGCACACAACAGAGAGTAATCCATTCATGAGGACTCTACCCTCTTTGAAGTCCCTCTTAAAGGTCCCAGTTCTCAACACTGTTGCATTGGGGGTTAAGTTTTCAACACATGAACTTTTGGGGGACACATTCAAACCATCGCACTGCGATGAGATTCTATGACTCCATGGTAAAACTGGAGAGAAATCTTGGGGAAGGAGAAGGTATGTGATCCCACATGTAGGATTTATGCTGTTTTCAAGATTTTCTTCTCATCCTTCTCACACAACTAGCGCAGAGGAAGAATATCTGTCTGCCCAAACCTTCAGTCATAGGGGCTCCCTCATTACTTAGGGACTGATTGGTGAAGTTTTTCATATCTATTATGGCCCATATAGCTTTACTTTATAATTTATTTTCTTTATTAGATTGTGAACTCCTTGAGGGTTCAGACCGACATGCATCTGCCAGTACCATGCACCTAACATAGTGCCAAGAGCATAGCAGACCCAAAAAGGAGGAGCTGGAATTAAAGGTATCATTCATTTGACGTTATAACTTGAAATTATTTTTCATAATACAGCCTTTGCATGTGTCTTTTTTTTTTTTTTTTTTTGAGACGGAGTCTCGCTCTGTCGCCCAGGCTGGACTGCAGTGGCTGGATCTCAGCTCACTGCAAGCTCTGTCTCACGGGTTTACGCCAGTCTCCTGCCTCAGCCTCCCGAGTAGCTGGGACTACAGGTGCCCGCCACCTCGCCCAGCTAGCTTTTTGTATTTTTTAGTAGAGACGGGGTTTCACCATGTTAGCCAGGATGGTCTCGATCTCCTGACCTTGTGATCCGCCCATCTCGGCCTCCCAAAGTGCTGGGATTACAGGCTTGAGCCACCGCGCCCGGCCGCGTGTGTCATTTTTAATAAGAGAAAATGATTCCCACCAGTGAATCTCCTATAATAGCTCTGACTTACAAAGAAGACAAAAGGAATATAAAAAATGTAGTTTTGTATCACTTTTAACTCATTTCTGGGCCTTTGCTGACCCATCTAGATAGATCCAGAAGCCTTTATTGAAAAGTTCAGAGAGAAACAACTAAGTAATACAAATTCAGCATTAATTAATAGTACTATTTCTGTAGTATAAGTTAATCATTATCAATAAATTAATATTGAAAAGTATTTAATGTGCATTTCTTACATGCCAGGCATGGTGTTAAATGTTTCAGGACAGAAAGTCTAAAACCCATACTGCCCTCAAGGAAGTTACAATCTAATAGATTTTTTTTTTTTTTGAGACAAGGTCTCACTCTATTGCACAAATTAAAGTGTTGTGACACAATCTCAGCTCACTGCATGTTTGCCTCCTGGGATCAGGTGATCCTCCCACCTCAGCCTCTGAAATACCTGAGACTACAGGTACATGCCACCATGCCTGGCTAATTTTTAAACTTTTCTTTGTAGAGACAAGGTATCACTATATGGCTCAGGCTGGTCTCGAACTCCTGGGCTCAAGTGCTCGTCTCACCTCAGCCTCCCAAAGTGCTGGGATTATAGGCACGAGCCACCATGCCCAGCAATCTAATAGAGCTTAATTCACTGTCCATTCACTGTAATCCACTAGTGGACAGACATAGGAATTCTGTCAACATGGTTTCAGCCTCCCCACGCACACAACACACACACTTCATCCTTGAACACACCTATGCATATTTTATCAAGGACACCTGAGTTGCCCGGAGAAACCTTTATAGTCAAAAGGAAAAGTAGCCAAAGCAATGGGCTTTTTGCTTCCTTGGCAGATTGACTTAGCCTTGGCCCCTTTTTAGAAGACAAGTATTCTAGGAAGCTAAGAGGAGAAGGAGAGAAGAGAATCAAGTCAGGTGTTAAGTGGGAGTAGTAAATTGCTATCTGGATGAAGTGACTGGCCTCCTAACGTTATCCACTAGGATCCAAGGTTGATGGCTAATAGACCGTCTGGTAGCTTCCTGCTCTATAGGAGAATAACTGGCCAGGCGCAGTGGCTTACCCCTGTAATCCCAACACTTTGGGAGGCTGAGGCTGGTGGATTGCTTGAGCCCAGGAGTTTCAGACCAGCCTGGGCAATATGACGAAACCCTGTGTCTACAAAAAATACAAAAATTAGCTGGGCATGGTGGTGTGTGCCTGTAGTCCCAGCTATTTGGGAGGCTGAGGCAGGAGGATTGCTTGAGCCTGGGAGGCCGAGGCTGCAGTGAGCCAAGATTGCTCCATTGCACTCCAGCCTGGGCAATGGGAATGAAACCCTGTCTCAGAAAAGAGAAAAGGAGAATAACTATCCCCTTGTGATCAACAGGGACAATTTCTGTAACAGTGAGTTTAATAAGAAGTAGTATCCTCAATTCATGGCACTACCATCACTGATGGATGAAAAGCCAAGACCTTTTACTCTCTCATGAGCCAAATTCTACTAATGACCAACCGTCTACTCTCAGCATTCTTTTCCACCAACCAGCAAGAACCTCCCACTTTTGTGGTATTTCCTGGTAGTGATTTCGTTTTTTCTCTCTGAATGTTGATAGATAAAATAGTTCTCTATTCTTTGTTAATATCATTTTTATCCACTATTTAAGACACTTAGATGGCTTATACAAATGCTATATTCAGATTTGAGGACATGCCCCCCCCCAATTGTCACTTAATATCTTACACTCAATATCTTTTTCCCCTTTAGAATCTCTTCTTTCATATTTTAAAAAAACACACATTTACACCAAAATCAAGACAAATTCAGAGGCCAAGAAAGGAAAAAAAACTGTTAAACAATCTAGAGCATGAAACTTAGAGAGAGATTTCCATTTTTTAAAACTTAGTAGAGTTAATCAAGCAAAATGAGTAATAACCTTTCTCCATATTTCTATGTATATCTTGGCACAGTGCCTAGCAAGTAGTAAATGCTCGAAAAACATGTATTGAGAAATGAATCATTATTCACTTCTAGGTAGAGATGGCAGTTGAACACATGGTCCAAATTTTGTTCCTTCCCAAAACCACATTAAGACATCAGTAATGAAATTTTCAAAACAATTTTTTTTTTTTTCAAACAGGGTTTTGCTCTGTCGCCCAGGCTAGAGTACAGTGGTGCAATCATGGCTCACTGCAGCCTCAACCTCGTGGGCTCAAGGAATCCTCCAGCCTCAGCCTCCCGAGTAGCTAGGATCACAGGGGCACACCACCATGCCCGGCTAATTTTTGTATATTTTTGTAGAGACAGAGTTTCACCATGTTGCCCAGGCTAGTCTGAAACTCCTGGGCTCAAGTGATCTGCCTGCCTCAGCCTCCCTAAGTGCTGGAATGACAGGTGTGAACCACCGCACCTGGTGCCCCCAATTTTTTGTTTGGTTGGTTTTTGTTTTGTTTTGTTTGTTTTGTTTTAGACGGTGTCACGCTCTGTTGCAGGCTGGAGTACAATGGTGCAATCTCGGCTCACTGCAACCTCCACCTTCCAAGTTTAAGCGATTCTCATGTCCCAGCCTCCTGAATAGCTGGGATTATAGGCACCTGCCACCATGCCCATCTAATTTTTGTATTTTTAATAGAGACGGGGTTTCACCATGTTGTCCAGGTTGGTCACGAACTCCTGACCTCAGTTGATCTGCCTGCCTTGGCTTCCCACAGTGCTGGGATTACCGGCGTAAGCCACTGTGCCCGGCCATATTGGGTATCTTTTTAAGGAAGGAGGGCCTAACTCATGTGTTCTTGTAATAGCATGATGGAAGTCAGCTTACATATTTAGAGATTTGTGTAGGCTACTCCCACAGATTAAGGATTAATTATTCCAAAATAGATACTAAGAAAAAAATCAAAAAGCAAAGAATACTTACCATATCAAAGCACGTGAATAAATCCTCGCTTTTGCCAGTAAAGTAAAACTTGTACAGACTAAAAACTTAAGTATTTGGTGATTTGCCAGTCATATGATCAGAATAGGGAAGGGATAGCTGTTGTTAAAAGAATCGTTGTTGGATGCAATGGCTCATGCCTGTGATTCCAGCACTTTGGGAGGCCGAGGTGGGTGAATGGCTTGGGCCCAGGAGTTCAAGACCAGACTGAGAAACAGGGAAACCCTGTCTCTACAAAAAATTTAAAAATTAGCTGAGCATGATGGCACATGCCTGTAGTCCCAGCTACTCAGGAGACTAAGGCAGGAGAATCGCTTGAGCCCAGCAGGTCAAGGCTGAAATGAAAATGTCATTTAATACCACAAAAATGTCCTTCAAGGTAGTATGGTTGTTTAACATAGTGGCCCACACCTGTAATCCCAGTACTTTGGGAGGCCAAGGGGAGGATTGCTTGAGCCCATGAGTTCGAAACCAGCCTGGGCAACATGGCAAGACCCCATCTCTACAAAAAAATTAAAAAAAAATAGCTGGATATGGTAGCATGCACCTGTGGTTCCAGGTACCTGGGAGGCTGAGGCGAGAGGACTGCTTGAACCTAGGAGGCTGAGTCTGCAGTGAGCCGTGTTTGCACTACTGTATTCTACCCTGGGTGACAGAGTGAGACTTTGTCTCAAAAAAAGAAAAAAAAAATTGTTTAAAAAGATGATGGTCATTCATCATATTGGACTATGACAAATATCCACTACCATTCTTTTGCAGGTTTGGTTGTAAAGGTAATCAGTAGAAAGTTATGAATGAAAATTTAATTTTTCAAAAGCTTGAGTACTTATAAATACAGCTGCTATTTTGTAGACTCTTAACTGTCTCTGGCATTCATTTGTTCTTTCAGTTTTTCATCAATTGAATAAATATATATTAAATACATACTTGGTGCCAGAACTGTCTTCTATGCTTGGACTATACTAATGAAAAAACTAGAAAAAAAAGGAAAAAAAAAAAATCCTGTCTCCATGGAGCTTACATTCTAATGGGTTGTCTTCAGTCCCTGTTGGTACTCAACATCAGTTTTCAAACTTTTAAATTCCAAACAAGGACAGGTTAAATGGGTAAAGCAGAATAAGTAATCTAGTCTTTTTTCAGATTTTGAATACAGTTCTATTTGTTGGCTTAGTTCCTAAGCACCTGCCTTTTCTTTTCTTTTTTTTTTTTTTTTTGACACAGAGTCCCACTCTGTCACCCAGGCTGGAGTGCAGTGGCACAGTCTCGGCTCACTGCAACCTCTGACTCCCAGGTTCAAGTGATTCTCTTGCCTCAACCTCCCAAGTAGCTGGGATTACAGGCGCCCACCACCATGCCTGGCTAATTTTTTTGTATTTTTAGTAGAGATGGGGTTGTTGGTCAGGCTGGTCTCGAACTCTTGACCTCAGGTGATCTGCCCACCTCGGCCTCCCAAAGTGCTGGGATTACAGGCATGAGCCACCACGCCAAGCCTGCACCTGCTTTTTCAAATACATGGCAGGGATGTATTCCAAAAAGGTATTTGGTGTTTGGAACGCTTCTCTCATTCTAGTGAGTAACTTGAGATCTAACTATTAGAAATATGCATATGAGAAGCTGGGCGTAGTGGGGCACATTTCTTGTCCCAGTTATGCTGAAGGCTGAGGTGAGGGGATTGCTTGAGCCCAGGAATTGGAGGCCGTAGTGTGCTGTGACTGCACGTGTAACAGCCACTGCACTCCAACCTGGGCGACCGAGTGAGACTCTGTCTCAAAAAAAATAAAAGAATATTTGAAAGTCTTGTTCCATTGCCCACTTGCTTCCAATGTTGTTGTAAAACAATGGATGCCATTTTTTACTTTCAGTCCTTTCTATTTGTCCTCTTTTGTGTCCTGTCTGGAAGCTTAAAGTTCTTCTCTTTGTCTGCTGTGTACTCAGATTTCCTGATCACAGACTTTGGTGTAGATCTATTTTTAATCCATTGTGGTGTCCACTGGATGAATTCATTAAATTTGGTAATTTATACTTCAGAGAATTTTTCTTAGATTATTCATTTACTTCTTTTTTTTGAGCTCTTACTATTTGAATTCTGAACTTCTTGAACTGGTCTTCTCTGTCTTTCTGCTTTGCCTTCTAGGAAATTTCCTTCATTTTCTTTTCCAATCTTTTTTTTTTTTTTTTCATTTCTACTTTCCTATTTTCTTTTCTTTTTCTTTTCCTTTATTTTTATTTTTATTTTTTAAGTAGATACAGTGTTTCACTGGTTTTGCCCAAGCTGGTCTCAAACTCCTGAGCTCAGGCAATCCATCCACCTCTGCCTCCCAAAATGCTAGGATTAAAGGCATGAGCCACCGTGCCCAGCCTCCTATTTTCAATCCTAAGGCTCTTTTTTTTATATCCTGAACACTATTTCTTCTTTAAAAAAAAATTATTCTGTCTGCTTTTGTTTCATAGTTGCAACTTTCTCCTGACTCTCTCTCTCTGTCTGTATATATATATATCTCATGTAACTCTAGAAATAGTAAATATTTCTAACTATATATAGTTTTCTTTTCCTTCTTTAGTCTCTGTTTTCACCAGTTCACTTTTTGTTATTTCAATTTCTCTCTCCCACAAGAGAGTCCTCCCTCAAATGTCTGATATTTGTTGGTTGTGTGTCATATTTAAGAATCGAGCAACAAAATGCTGATGGTGGGTGCCTGTAATCCCAGCTACTCGGAAGGCTGAGGCAGGAGAATCACTTGGACCCGGGAGGCAGAGGTTTCAGTGAGCGGAGATTGCGCCATTGCACTCCAGCCTGGGAGACAAGAGCGAAACTCCGTCTCAAAAAAAAAAAAAAAAAAAAAAAAGACACCCAATACCAGAACCCTGCAGAAGGGAAAAGATTGAGGTTGAATACATGAATACACGGAACCAGACCTGAGATTTTCAAGGGAATAAGAAAATTCTTTCTTGATTTCCTCAACTCTTCTTGTGATCTCAACTATCTTACCTGAAAACAAGCAAATAGATATCACTTGGAACGGTGGTTCCTCATATTGTGATTCCTGGATGAGTAGTATTACTATCACCTGGCAACTAATTAGAAATTCAAATTTTGGGGCTCCATTCAAGACCTACTACTCAGTGAGTAGAACCCCATTCCAGAAATTCTGAGGGTTGGGCTAACAATCTATTTTTGTTTGTTTGTTTGTTTACTTGTTTTTTGAGACTAGACAGAATCTCGCTTTGTCACTCAGGCTGGAGTGCAGTGATCCGATCTCGGCTCACTGCGACCTCCGCCTCCCGGATTCAAGCGATTTTCCTGTTCCAGCCTCCCGAGTAGCTGGGACTACAGACGCACGCCACCATGCCTGGCTAATCTTTGTATTTTTAGTAGAGATGGGGTTTCACCATGTTGGCCAGGATGGTCTCAATCTCTTGACCGTGTGATCCGCCCGTCTAGGCTTCCCGAAGTGCTGGGATTAGAGGTGTGAGCCCCCCGCGCCCAGCTGCAACCCATTTTTTTAACAAGCCCTTCCTATGATTCTTATGCCCACTGAAGTTTGAGAAACAATGTCTTTAGAATAGTGGCCCTGTGAGGTCCTTAACAGCTCAGGAAAATTAAGATGAACATAAGTTGGGCTGCCAGAGTACATTTACCTTGAATAGATAAAGACTACTGGAGAGATGTATTTAACAAGATACAGCAACGCTAAAAAGAATAAAAGTACATTTAAATTAACCTTTTTTTTCTTTGAGACAGGAACTTGCTCTGTTGCCCAGGCCGGAGTACAGTGGTGCAATCACGGCTCACTGCAGCTTCTACCTCCTGGGCTCAAGTAATCCTCCTGCTTCAGCCTCCCAAGTAGAGGGAACCACAGGCATGCACCACCACGCCAGCTAATTTTTGTATTTTGTGTAGCGAGGTCTCACTATATTGCCCAGGCTGGTTAAATTAACCATTTTTAAATGGTTGCTAAAAGCAAAACTTATTACTGGCGAAAAGTCCAAAAAAAGGACACTATGTGACACCAAGTTCAGCTCTCACCACGTGTCGGATCTTGTAAATCTTTTCTTACAAGTCACTGGCATCTTAGGAAAATTCAGTCTGTTATAATAGTCAATCTGTTGTTTATTTGAACATTCATCAAAAAATCATGGTCAGTATTCTCAAATTCTTAGTTGCATATGATCAGTTTCCTTCAACTACGAGTTCTTCAACGGTAAAGGTTTATATTGTATTTATTTTTTCTTATTAATAGATGTGTCTTCCTACTAATGCCAATAATCCCTCAGTAGTTGTTTATTAATTAAATGAGAAATTGTATTTTCAGTGAAAGTTACCTTGTCTTGATTCCCCTGGGTGATTTCATAAAAACGAATTGATTGATTTGGATTAGATGATTTAAATTGCATTTAATTATTCACACTTTTATTTAAGAAGAGTTAGGGAACAATTGTTTTATATACTGCAGAAATATTTTATTTGGGGACCATCTGTTGAATTTCTAATTTCACCCCACTGGCATTTTTAATGCAATTACACATTAAGTTTTTGTGATTGGGACATTCTTCTTTAAATTTGAGATGTCTTAGTATAATTTTTCCTATTCTATTTGCATTATAAGCCTACTGGAGTTTTTTTTCTAATCTTTAAACATTAAGCTCAAATGTTCACTTTAAGCTTTCAAACTGTATTCAGTAGCACAATAAAAGAATGCCATTGAACATTTTAAACATCTTTTACATTGAGGGATATCTACTTCCTCTGGAATTGGGAACGAAAGCTGAGGAAAATCGTAGATGAGATTTGCTCATTATTTCCTGGGTCTTTGGCTACCCTCTTCCACTCTATTTCTAATGATCTAATATGTTCCATCTCGGCATTATTCAAGTTTTCATAAAGTATGGTTGATGGGATTAAAACTGCCAAATATATAAATTTTCTTTGCTTTCTAAATCTGAGTTGCATTTAGTCTTTAGATATGACTTAAAATAGAATTAAAGAAAGTGAAAATGAAAGCATTAATAATCATCTAGAATATACTTTCATTTACTTCAGTAACATTTTTATTTGAACAAGGGATTTAGTATTTTATTTCCCTTTTAGCCAAATAATACAGTTTTCTCAGAAATGTAGCTTCGTTACATTCATTTATTGAATCAAAAGTGCTCTGATTTGTTTTTCCAATGAACCCTGTAAGAACAGAAGCATTAATCTATAAAAAAAAAAACCTCTAACTTGGCTCTCCCAAAGTGCTCCCGTATTGACTTGTGTGACTGTCAGTCACACTTGAATGAAGCTCACGATGCTAATGACAAATCAAAATCATAGGCTTATCCCCAAAGGATCTGTTAACTTCTCTCAGAGAAGCAAGGGTCTCTTCACACAGATCAGTCTTCTGTTCCTGACCACCTCAAAAAGTATTGGTCCCAGAAGGACAGAGCACAAGAATGTGGCTGACCCATCAATAACATCCATGTGTGTTTTTTTTTTTCTCCGTCTGTAAATTGAACTGATTTACAGCTAGGTACACACATAGGGAACTTAAAATAACTATCTGAAACATTAGGATGATTAGCATCAAGTAATAGGTAAAACAGTGGGGGTGGGGAGGAACACATATGCTCAAGTGGGAACTTGTTCTCTGCATTTCAAAGATATCAGTGCAATATTCTTAAAACCTGACTCTTTTAGTCAATATGTCTAAGTGGTTTCATTGTTTATTCTGTCAATTAAATAGAAACAAAGATCTAGACACAGTAGACAGTTCAAAAGATTTACATTTTAAGACGAAGTACCTAACAGAATATTTATGAAAGACGGCTTTAAAATAGTTAATGTGAGTACCTATCAAGGACATGCAAGTAAAATGAGATCCCATGTTACAACTGCCAAATTAGCATGGATATTTTAAAAAACATGATGATCAATGCTGGTGAATATGCAGTGATAGGCACCCATAAACACTGCTGGATAGAACGTAGATTAGGAATTAATAAATTAATAGTAAAAACCACTATGGAAAGCAACTATTCAGTATATCTCAAGAGCCTTCTAAACGCTCATACTCCTGACCTAGTGATTCTACTTACAAAAAATTTCTACTTTCAGGAAAATAGGGTAAAAGTTTTATTTGTAAGGAAAAACATTATAAGATTTAAAAGTAGATATCCAGTAAAGAGGAATTAATAACAAATTATGGTAGATCAAGAGAATTTTTAAATCTATGGCATTTTTTTTTTTATCCGTGGTATTTTTTTAATGAAATTCACAAAGTTTTTCTTACAATTGGAAAAGGCTTGTATCAATGTTACGGAGAAAAAAAGTAGGCTATGAAACCATAAAAGCATAATCTCTTTCTGAACTTACTCTTTCTTACATTTGATAGTAAAATTCAGTTTCTCTGATTTAACCAACCAGTGACATTCTCTGAAACACCCTGAAATTTACCCTTTGGTTTTTCCCATTCCTGGTTTCCTTTGCCAGCCCTTCTCTACACTCTTAGTCCAGTGCTTAATTTCCCTTTTAGGCAAATAATACAGTTTTCTTAGAAATGTAGCCTCATTGCATTCATTTGTTGAATGAAAAGTGATCTGATTTCTTTTTCCATCCTTGCCTTAGTGTTAATCTGCCAAACAGGCATGTAAAATATAAATAATGTTTCTTACATCTTTATTTTCTTTCTTGTTTTTCTTGTTTGTTTGTTTGTTTTGAGACAGAGTCTCACTCTGTTGCCCACATTAAAGTGTGATGACGCAATCTCGGCTCACTGCAACCTCTGCCTCCTGGGTTCAAGCAAGTCTCCTGCCTCAGCCTCCTAAATAGTTGGGATTACAGGCATGTGCCACCACACCCAGTTAATTTTTTGTATTTTTTTTTTTTTTTTTTTTTTGTAGAGGTCTCAAATTCCTGACCTCAGGTGATCCACCCGCCTCGGCCTCCCAAAGTGCTGGGATTAGAGGCGTGAGCCACTACACCAAGCCTAAAAACTACACCTGTATTTTTAAAAAATCTTGTATACATAAATAATTTTGTTTATCCTTCATAAATTAATTGTCCCTTTAGATTTAATATTTGTTGGTTTTCTGAATCCTAAAATGATGCCCTGTTATATTAAAATGGAAAAATACAGAAATGTAAAAAAACTGAAATAAAATAATAGTTCCACCATATAAAGACAACTTTTAGTAGTTGAGAAAATTTTTTTCTGGTCTTCATTATTTGTCAAGGTTAAAGAGTTGAAAATAACTGGATCTTGTGCCTCTTAAACTCTATTTTCCCTAAACAAAAAATAAGAAAGAAGAAAGAAATAAGAATAAGAAAGAATGTATATTTCATTTATAATCTCATCAAAACGAGATAGCCTAAAGATTTTTTTGGTATGTTTCCTCTCCTTTCTAATCTGTGTTTATGTACATTCATGTGTATACATACGTAATATATATTACAAACTTAAGATTATGCTCTCAATACAAGTTTATAAACTAATTATTTTATGAAAATTTTCAAACACATAAAAAAGTAGGAAGAATAGTATAATGAATCCCTTTGAACCTCCACCCAGCTTCAACATTTATTGAAACATTTCTACCTCCAGATTAATTTGAAGCAAACATCAAATCATTTCATTCACAAATATTTCTTCATTTACATCTAAAAGATAAGGACACTTCTAAAAAATATAATGACAATATCATTGTAACATCTCACAGTTTTCATTTAGATGTTTTAATATCATCAAGTATTCAGTGTTCAAATTTCTCCCAATTGTCTCATGTTTCTTATAGTTAATTTGTTCAAAATTGAGATCCAAATAAAGTTGCATTATTTGATATGTGTCTTAAGCCTCTTAATCTTTTGCTTCTCCCTCCTTCTCTTCCATTTGATTTGTTGAGGCAAAATTGAGTTGTTTGTCCTATAGGACGGACCTTCCTTCCTTCCTTCCTTCCTTCCTTCCTTCCTTCCTTCCTTCCTTCCTTCCTTCCTTCCTTCCTTCCTTCCTTCCATCCTCCCTCCCTCCCTCCGTTCCTTCCTTTTTCTGTTTTTGAGACAGGGTCTTGTTCTGTCACCCAGGCTGGAGTGCAGTAGTGCAATCAGGGCTCAATGCAGCCTTGACCTCCTGGGCTCAAGCGATCCTGCCACTTCAGCCTCCCGAGTAGCTGGGACTATAGACACAAGTCACCACGCCTGGGTAAGTTTTTTTTTTAACTCATACAGATCGGGTCTGATTATATTTTCCAGGCTGATCTTGAACTTCTGGGTGCAAGCAATCCTCCTAACTCAGCCTCCCAAAGTGCTGGGATTATAGGTGTAAGCCATCACACCTGGCCCATAGTGTGAATTTTCTAATTGTAACTCCTTTAGTGTAATTTAACATGTTTCTTTATCTTCTCTATTTTCTTATTATTTAGATACATAGGATTGATCAAATTCTAGTTTGATTTTTGGCAAGAATATTTGATATGTGATAATGTAGGAGACAAGTATCTGCTTGTTAATCTTTTTGAAAAGTTAGTCATCATTAGTGATCATTCCCTAACTGCATTATTTCACTAGGGATTACAATATGATGATACACTGTCATTTCTGTGTCAATTATTAGCTGAAATATTCTGTAAAGAGGAAGTTCCTATCATCAACTATTGGGTTACCCTGAGGTACAATTTATACATGAGAAATGAACTAGATGCTTAACTCATTCTCTGTATTTACCAGTTTTTAAAATAATAAGTTGGTTTCTTTGCATCTTCCAAAAGTACCAACAGAGGTTTTTTTTTGTCTTAGAGTATCAATCTGAGCTGACTAAAACATATTTACCATGCATCTATCCATTACGGATGTAATTCATGCTCAAGCTGTTCCTCACCTCTTTGTTCAATGGCAGCATCTCCAAGTTTGTTCCTGAGTCCCTTTTGACATGACTTAGAAGTCTTTTATACTTACTTTCTGATGTGACAGAGAACCCAGCAAAAGGTTATTTTGTTTGTTTGTTTGTTTTTGAGACAGGGTCTCACTCTGTCCCCCAGGCTGGAGTGCAGTGGTGCCATCATGGCTCACTGCAGCCTCAACTTCCTAGGCTCAAGTTTTCCTCTCGTTTCGGCCTCCCAAAATGCTGGATTACAGGTGTGAGTCACCTTGCCCAGCCAAAAATGTTATTTTTAATGGCTGCATCGTATGCATATACTATTATTTATTTAACAGGTCCACTGTTTTGGGGAAGGGGCTTTATATAATTTCTAATGGTTCTCTACTATAAATACAGTGATGCACCAAATAATGACATTTTGGTCAATGGTGGGTATATATGATGGTATATATGATGGTGTATATACATATGTATATACACCATCTATATATAGATGGTAGTCTCATAAGATTATAACGGAGCTGAAAATTTTCTATCATCTAGTGATGTAGTAACTGTTGTAATGTCTTTGCACAATGCATTACCTTTTCTATGTTTAGATACACAAATAATTACCATTATATTCCAGTTGCGTATAGTATTCAGCATAATAACATCCTATACAGGTTTATAAAGCTATAACACATATCCTAGGTGTATAGTAGGCTATATCATCTAGGTTTGTGTAAGTGCACTCTATGATGATTGCACAGTGATAAAATCACCTGATAATGCATTTCTCAGAACGTATACCATCGTTAAGTGACACATAACTATACTAAGCTATTTTATAGAAATAGTGTGCATAGGTGACTGATAATGTACTTATAAATGTTTTCTCTATTATTTCTCTCTGTTTTCTCTAATATTTCTGTATTATTATTTAATGTTTAAAGAAAGGTAGCCGGGTGCGGTGGCTCACACCTGTAATCCCAGCACTTGGGGAGGCCGAGGCGGGTGGATCACTTGAGGTCAAGCGTTTGAGACCACCCTGGCCAAGATGGTGAAACCTCATCTCTACTAAAAACACAAAAATTAGCCAGGCATGGTGGTGCATGCCTGTAATCCAGCTACTTGGGAGGCTTGAACCTGGGAGGTGGAGGTTGCAGTGAGCCGAGATCACGCCACTGCACTCTAGCCTGGTTAACAAAGCGAGACTCCATGTCAAAAAAAAAAAAAGAAAGAAGGTAAGGCTAGTTGACTGGTCTATTTGTGGTCTTGCCTATAGACCAGGGTACATCATTCAGTCATCACAGATATCTGCCTCTAGGGTGGGGCTTGCAAACAATGAATTAAAAAGTGGAAACAAATGTGATATAAAAACTCTGGGAGATGGGGGCAAATACATATTTAGGTTCCCAACACTCATTAGTCCCTGAGGATATTCTGCTTCTTGAAACTGTAATCCCTCTCACAGTCCCTGGACAATTCATTGCTCACCAAGAGGATAAGATAAGCCTTGGTGGGAGTATGATAAATGGAAAATTTTTATTGGTAAACTGTATTGGAGGTGGCCCACTTTTAACTACACAAAAGGTAATAAAAGGAAAGTCAGTGTCTCCCAACCACCCAAAATTGCCTGTTTGGCCAGTTGGAAATAACTGGACTAGCTAAATGTTAAAAATGAATTAAGCCATCTTACAAATACATATAATTGTCATACATTTATTTTATTTTACTTTGGAGACAGAGTCTTAGTCTGTTGTCTAGGCTGGAGTGCAGTTGCATGATCTCAGCTCACTGCAGCCTCCACCTCCCGGGCTCAAGTGATGGTCCTGCCTCAGCCCCCCAAGCAGCTGGGACTATAGGCACACATCACCACGTCTGACTAATTTAATTGTATTATTTGTAGAGACAGGGTTTCACCATATTGGCCAGGCTGGTCTCCTGGGCTCAAGCGATTGGCCTGCCTCAGCCTCCCCAAGTGTTAGGATTACAGGCATGAGCCACTGCACCTGACCAGATTTTAAAGTACTAAAAGTTTTCTTTAATTTCTGAATGTGATACTTCTAATTCTGATTGACATATCATACAATCTGCCTCTTTCCCAGAACGTTTGAAAACTATTTTTCTAAAATTGCTGGGCATAGGCAGCAACTCTTTTCTTTTTTTTAAGTTTAATTTTATTTTAGGTTCTGGGATACAAGTACAGGACATGCAGGTTTGATACATAGGCAAAATTGTGTCATGGTGGTTTGCTGCATATATCAACCCATCTCCTAGGTATTAAGCCCCACATGCATTAGCTATTTATCCTGATGCTCTCCCTCCCCCCTCTCCCCTACCCCCGACTGGCCCCAGTCGTGTTGTTCCCCTCCCTTTGTCCACGTGTTCTCATTGTTCAGCTCCCACTTATAAGTGAGAACATGTAGTGTTTGGTTTTCTATATCTGCATTAGTTTGCTGAGGATAATGGCTTCCAGCTCCATCCATGTCCCTGCAAAGGACATGATCCCATTCCTTTTTATGTGTGTATAGTAGTCCATGGTATATATGTACCATATTTTTTTTATCTAGTCTATCACTGATGGGCACTTGGGTTGATCCCATGTCTTTGCTATTGTGAATAGTGCTACAATAAACATACACATGCCATGTATCTTTATAATAGAATGATTTATATTCCTTTGGGTATATACCCAGTAATGGGATTGCTGGGTCAAATGGTATTTCTGGTTCTAGGTCTCTGAGGAATCACCACATTGTCTTCCACAATGGTTGAACTAATTTACATTCCTACCAACAGTGTAAAAGCATTCCTACAGCCTCGTCAGTATCTGTTGTTTCTTGACTTTTTAATCACCACTCTAACTGGTGTGAGACAGTATTTCATTGTTGTTTTGATTTGCATTTCTCTAATGATTAGTGATGTTGAGCTTTTCTTCATATGTTTGTTGGTCACATAAATATCTGCTTTTGAGAAGTATCTATTCATGTCCTTTACCCACTTTTTAATGGGGTTGTTTGTTTTTTTCTTGTAAATTTAAGTTCCTTATAAATTTTGCATATTAGATCTTTGTCAGGTGGATAGATTGCAAAAATGTTCTCCCATTTTGTAGGTTGTCTGTTTACTCTGATGATAGTTTCTTTTGCTGTACAGAAGCTCTTTAGTTTAATTAGATCCCATTTGTCAAGTTTTGCTTTTGATCAACTCTTCTCTTCAGGAAGAAAATGAAGTTGTAATAGCAGTCTCCAGAAGTAACCCAGCAATGATATAACCGAGTCATCACATACTTTCTTTATTTACTCAGTCTATATGGTCAGGTTCTGTGAGATAAAGGTGTTATTGGTCAAAATTCATTAAGTGAAATTAGTTAAAATTCATAGGTATATTAAAAAAATAACTCTTACCTCACAGAACAGTTAACATTCACCCTTCAAATTATAGAGGACCTCAAGCATCAAATGCTTAAGCAGAATGCAGAGTGTGCTTGGATTTGTGCAGTTTCCATGACACTTATAGTCTACCATGCCAAAATAGAAAACTGATATAAATGCATTTCAGTAGGCAGTTATGTTAATTTCCCATTCTTTTATTTCATTTTTCTTAATTATAAGGTGAGGGTTGTGTGGATGATTGTAAGGATGATTACTGGATAACATACAGGATGTCCAGTTAAATTTGAATTTCAGATAAACAAGGAATAATTTTTTAGTATAACAAATATTGTATGGAACACACTTATTTTAAAAATTATTCCTTGTTTATCTAAAATTCAAATTTAACTGACTGCCATGTCCTGCATTAAATCTAGTAACCCTATGAATGAGTAGAGCAGAATGATGAGTGATCTTTGAAATTTTTTTTTAAAACAGTATGTCTTATAGAGTAACACTTCTCAAACTGTAATATTCATACAAATCACCTGACTGCTTGTTAGAAAGCTATATTAGTCCATTCTCACACCACTAATAAAGACATACCCAAGACTGGGTAATTTATAAAGAAAAAGAGGTCTAATGGATTCACAGTTCCACGTGGCTGGGGAGGCCTCACAATCATGGCGGAAGGCAAAGGAGGAGTAAAGGCACGTCTTACGTGGTGGCAGGCAAGACAGCGTGTGCAGGGGAACTGCCCTTTATAAAACCATTTGATCTCATGAGACTTATTTACTATCATAAGAACAGCATAGGAAAAACCTGCCCCATGATTCAGTTACCTCCCATTGGTTCCCTCCCATGATATGTGGGGATTATGGGAGCTACAACTCAAGATGAGATTCAGTGGGGACACAACCAAACCAGGATCTGAGATTCTGGAAAGGATCTGAGATTCTGCATTTCTTTCTTTCTTTTTTTTTTTTTTTTTGAGACGGAGTCTTGCTCTGTTGCCCAGGCTGGAGTGCAGTGGCACGATCTTGGCTCACTGCAAGCTCCGCCTCCCAGGTTCACGTCATTTTCCTGCCTCAGCCTCCTGAGTAGCTGGGACTACAGGCACCCACCACCACACCTGGCTAATTTTTTGCATTTTTTAGTAGAGACGGGGTTTCACCGAGTTAGCCAGGATGGTATTGATCTCCTGACCTCGTGATCCACCTACCTCGGCCTCCCAAAGTGTTAGGATTACAGGCGTGAGCCACTGCGCCCGGCCTGAGATTCTGCATTTCTAACGAGCTTACGTTTGATATTGATGCTGCTGCTCCATGGACCATTCTGCAATGCTGTAGTGGATATCTGTTTTGGGGGGAATTTTTGTTTTTGTTTATGTTTTCCCAGCTGCCCAGCATCTGAACTGTCTAAGCTTGGAGAATGCACTGGTATGTGAGTCTTAGAAGGAAGTAAAGCCTGATTCTCACTTTCTAGAAAGTGATAGAAGTTGAAACATAGTCACTTCACCATGCTCCCCTGCAACTTGGATTCAGGTGCATGAGCTACCCTCCTCTAATCGGAAGCACCTGCATGACTTTGAGTCAGGAACTAATAACACAAAGGAGCAAGGATAGCAGTCAGTTCTCTCTCTCTTGCAATGGTGCAGTTGTGGCCAAATTGAGTTCCCAAAGCAGTGGTGTTGGTGCAGAAAGGAGCAGAGTCTAACATGTCCAGCAGCATTAGTAATAGTAATCTTCTCACTGGACTGCCTCTGCAGCATTATTTTGGACTTTGGTCTTGGCTGCACCACTTTGAGCTTGGTTCTCAACTCACATAATGATTCTGTGGGCTGTCCAATTCCTTTGCTACCAAATCGTACAGGATTGATTTTTGTTGCTTGAAACTAAAAACCCCAGTGAAGCCAAAGGGTCTGCCAGAAACTAGCTGGCTTGCACAGCCCTTTCAGATGGCAGTATGTTTATGGAATGCCACCTAGGTCACCACACAGCATGATCTTTGCCTCACAGAGTGAGGAGGGTTCACAGAGAGAGGCAAATGCCCTCTAGGTGGAAGGGTACCTATTTCCTGGCATACATTTCTATACCTCCTCTGAAGAGGAGGTTTCCGACAATGACTGCTTTTGGCTTAATAGGACTAGATTTATATGCTAACCCTGTCACCAACTAGTTATGTGAGTTTGGGCAAATTAGCCTCTATGAGCTCCATTTCCTTGGCTGTGAAAGGGAGTTAAGACATGTTTTTATTATTGGATTTTTTCACATTATACATGATTATTTTACAACTTTTTTGAAGTATAATTCACATATCATAAAATTCACTCATTTCAAGTGTACAATTCAAATACTTTTAGTAAATTTATTGAGGTGTGCAGCTATTATTATAATCCAATTTAAAAGCATTTTCATCACCCCCAAAAGATCCTTCATGATCATTTATAGTTAATCACCATTCTCACCCCTGGCCCAGGAAACACCAATCTGCCTTCTGTCTCTATATGTTTTCCCTTTCTGGACATTTTATATAAACAGAATAATACAATTATAACTATTTTTTACACTAGCTGTTTCTGCTATACAGACAGTCCCTGATTGACAATGGTTCCACTTAGGATTTTTTGACTTTATGATGGTACAAAAGTGATTTACATTCAGTAGAAATTTTACTGTTGAGTACCCATACAACCATTCTATTTTTCACTTTCAGTACAGTATTCAATAAATTACACAAGATACTTAGCACTTTATTATAAAATAGACATTGTGTTAGACAACTTCCCCCAACTGTAGGCTAGTATAAGTGTTCTGAGCGTGTTTAAGGTAGGCTATGACATTCAGTAGGTGTATTAAATGCATTTGTGATTTATAATATTTTCAACTTAAAATGGGCTTATTGGAATATAATCCCTTCATAAGTGGAGGAGCATCTGTATAGTAAGTTTCCTAAAAGCCTATGTCTCTATATCTAACTGAATTGTTTATCTACAAAAGCCATAGCACAGTGTTTTATATATAGTTAAGTGCTCCAGATAAGAAACAAAACACTGATACTTTTCCTATGAGGTGGTTGTGGTGAAGATTAAATAAATCCATTAGACTTTTGCTACTCCGAGTGGTATCAGCATCACCAGGGAGCTGGTTAGACATGTAGTCTCAGGGCCCATCCCAGACTTAGTGAATTAGAATCTGTAGTTTCACAAGATCCTCAGGTGATTCATAGTCTCATAAAAGTTTGAGAAGCACTGTTATATTGTAAGTTTCTTGAGGGCAGGGATTACGTGTGGCACATAGCATGTTCTCAGTAGTATTTTTTGTTGGAATAAATGAATGGTGCCACATAAGAAAGCATTGTGTAAACTTAAGTCTTACATACACAGGACTTCAAGTATAGGACTTTAAGTCCTATGTACACAGGATTGTGAAAGAACAGCAGTGTAGATTTTGGGCTTAACTATAAAATCTTTTAGAGAAAGTTTGGACTGGCACTTACAGTTCTAGTTTACTTATTGAAGCAAGTATATTTATTTTTCTTATATCTGAGTGACAATTCCATAGGAAACCCAGTTTTTGATAGGAAATATAATAGTCCCTTAACTGAAATTGACTTTATACTGAATTTATTAGCATGACAGTTAATTATGAAACTTCTGAAGATTGACAAAGAAAATTTATTCGGTTCCATTTTCTGTAAGAGATAAGACCTTGATGAACAACTAAGAAGCTGATGTCAGGCTTTAAGGGACAGGATGGGTAGATGTTGTATAGTTATTATCAACCTCTAACAAGGAAAACCCATCTAGTTTTCCACTTACAGTGTTCCAGCTTGAAATGCTTTAATTTATTCATTTAATCATTCTTCAAATCATCAAACATTTATCAAATTTGTCACTCTGTGATGAGTGCTGTGCCAGGACTTTCTGATGGATTGCCAGGTACAATATTCTTGAGGAGTTCCATATCAATACAATGACGATACCTTTTCAACTACATGGGCTAACGATAGGCTTTTTATGATTTATGAATTCACGAATGTTAAAGTCTTAAAATGCTATTAAAATTAAACCACATTGGTTATATATTTAGCACGTCTATTGAAAAGGGTAAAGTTATCTTTTCCAGATAAATCCAATCTATATGGTTAACACTTACAGAATAGGAATTGCTTGTACTTAGGGTTGTTCAAGGAACATAAGAGGGGTATCCTGGCAATTTCCCATTTACACCTACAGGTCCATTTTTTACCCTATTTGTCTTGCATTTTACTGGAAGCGGAACTCTACAGACTGTGCCACACAAGCCCTCTGGTTTCTGGATTGGTCAATAGGAGGTACCAACAGAAGTTTGGAGGATGGGAAGAAAAGAGGACAAGTGTTTATTCCCCAGTCCTTTGCTGGGCCACATTTCGGCAGTGACTGTATTTCTTTATTTATAGTAACAGCCTTTGTCAGGCATCCCTTTCCGAGCTACAGCTCTTACAGGGTTCCACTAATAGCTCCCCTCGCCTGTTCCTTCAAGCTTAAGTTCTCCCATTGTTGCCAGTCCTTAAGTGCTTTACCATTCCTTGTTGGTTCCCTTAACCACTTCCATCCCTCTATAAATTATCCCTTTATTAAGCTCTCGTTACCTTCGTAGAGTGTGCCATCTTTAGTAATAAAAGAAGAGGCCATAAATCAGCTAGTATCTAAGGACTGCCTGCTGAGTTGGCACTGTTAAGACATATAATACATGATCTTGCTCTTGAGACACTTACAGTCAGCCCAGTGAAGGAGATAAAACCAACACATGTGAAGCAATTAGGAAACACTACACATTGGTATCTAATGAGACACTCCGTTTGTTTGCCTCTTACTAACCATTCACCCTTCTTCTGACAACCATCGCCTGATTTTCCTCTTCTGTTACTTCAGTCAATGTCTTTTAGGTGGAGTAAACTTCATTTTCAAAAACATTAATGACATGAATCAGCTCTGAGCTACGGGATTCCTCTAGCCACATGTCCCAATCAGAGCCAATGAAATGTAAGAAGACTATTGCTGGCACCTGTGAGAAGGAGGCATGCACTCTTCCACTGAGATTGCTAACAGTAAGGATTATGTAAACTTGAGCTGTTAGCAGCCACCACATGGAGCCTAAAAATGAAGCCAACACAAGACAGAGTCAAGAGATGAAAAGAAATAGAATTCTAATGACATTGCTTAAGCCCTTGGATCAAACTATGCCTTAAGCTAAATACATAACTAGTTTTTCACTAAAATAGCTCTAACAATTCATAAATTGGTACCAGGAGTGGGGATTAGTAACAGAAAGATCCAGAAATGTTGAAGTAGTTGATTCAGATGAGGCCTCATTGGTATCAGGCTGGGACTTTAATAGCAAAGCAGTAGGTTAAACTGACACCTGTTGTATAGGGGGATTCAGAACATGTGCCTATCAAGGATAAAATGTAAAAGGGCCTGTTGTTAAAAGGTCAGATACTAAAATATATCAACTATTACTTGTTAGTTTTTAGTAATGTCCTATAAGAAAGACTCAAACTTAGGACTGAGATTGATTTATCTAAGGCAGAGAGGAAAAGATATCACTTTGCTACAAGTGAACATTTTTGCTTATAGGCTGCAATAAAAGATGACAGAAACATCAATAATCTGGAGCCATAAAGGGTTGAAAAAAGCCCCAAGAGAATGTTAATGTTAATGAAAGCAAGAATGGATAAGATTGGCACTAGGGAGAAGTCTTAATACACTCAGGCCTCTTTCAAGCAATTCCTGCCTGCTGAGAAAGGTAATAGTTACTCAATTCTACTCCCTCCACCACCAGCTCACTCCCTCCCCTTGCATCACTCCCTCCCCTTGCAAACCCAGTGGCTATTGTTTCAAATTGTTATCAGGCAGAAACCAAAATAGAGGCCTTTAAGTTAGAATACCAGGGCCTATTACTAAAAGACAAAAATGCTCAGATGAAAATCTAGATTCAAAGACTGAAGCTTAAAAAAATCCTCTGGCTTTGGAATTTCCCCCCGCCCCCCATGGAATTGGCCAGATGCAAATAGAGTAGAAATTTACTAAGAATTAAAGAAAACTGGGCCAGGCGCAGTGGCTTACGCCTGTAATCCCAGCACTTTGGGAGGCCGAGGCAGGCAGATCACCTGAGGTCAGGAGTTCAAGACCAGCCTGGCCAACATGGTGAAACCCCGTCTCCATTAAAAATACAAAAATTAGCCAGGTGTGGTGGCACATACCTGTAATCCCAGCTACTCAGGAAGCTGAGGTGGGAGAATCGCTTGAACCCAGGAAGTGACATTGCATGAACCGAGATCACACCATTGCACTCCAGCCTGGGCAACAAGAGCGAGACTTTGTCTCAAAAAAAAAAAGAAAAAAGAAAAAAAAAGAATTAAAGAAAACTGTACTGTGAGAGAAACCCTAAGTGTGGAGAACAAAGGCTCGGTTACTTAAGCTTAACACAATAGATATTTATTTTTCACTTTTGTAAAGTCCAACATCAGTGCCCCGAAGTAGCAGGTGGTCTTCTACAAAATCATTCAACTACCCAGACTCCTTCTATCTATGGCTGTACTGTCCTCCAGGTCCTTAGAGACCTCTCGGTGCAGCCAGAAGAGGGAAAAAAAGACTGGCAAAGGCATACCTACTACTTAACCAAATTGGCTAGAAGTGGTACACATCACTTTCACTCATATTCCAGCAGAGATAGTCATGTGACTTCAGCAACGTTAACAAGGAGGCTGGGAAATGTAGCCCCTGGCTAGGTAGCTAGTTCTCAGCAACAATTGTATACAACAGAAGAGCTTCACAACTCTTGGATGGTAAAAGCTAATTATCTTTGCCATAGGAAGTGATTTTTCAATTCCTACTAGATCAGGAAGGAGAATGCTGAAGAGGTGTAGTCCCTAAAGGATTCTCCTCCCCATTGTCCGTTACAGACGTAACCATGGAGGAAATAATGAATGAGAGATCCTCCAAAAATAGAACATATGGCAGCCAGATTGGTTGATCAAAGAACTTTCTCCCCTCTCATGTTAGGAAGCCCTTGCTATCCCTGTCTAGTAAGATATGACATATGCTATGAATTGGACACATTTTGTGTTTGTCATTATTCATATTTCCAAATAAGAGTTTTCATTGCAGTTGTTCTTTTTTTCTGTCATTATATATTAAGTATTTTCTAGTTAATTTTATCATATATCCTTAGGTTACTAGGCCATGAAGAACTTTATCAAATTGCTTTATGATAGAGAGGCATGCATATCACCTTACTATCCTGGACTTGGAGTTATTTGTAGGACCTAGATGTAAGTACATTTTGGGTGGTAAAAAAAAAAATGTCATTACATTGAGTAGCCATAGATATCAGTGAAGGCATATGTAGGGAAAGAATGTTTGGAGACCTCAATAAAATACCAGGGATGTGTGTGTGTCTGCTGTTTCCATTACCCAGGACACATCTGCTCTTTTTCTGATAACCATACCCCTATTTTAAGTCAAATCATCTGTGCCATTCATGTGTTACCGATAGACACAACTCCTGGGATGGGCTTGTGAATCAGTCCAGGTCAATCTGAGCATCTTATTCTTTTGGCAACACTGATTGGCTGACAAAAGAATGGGCGCTTGACCTTTGTTGGTAGTGAGGATGGTCTGGAGCTTCTGGTTGCTCATTTGTGGAATGAATGAAGCAAACAGCAGAGGAGAGTGCTAACATGTGGGGGAGAATCTGAATCTCTCTCTCTCTTTTTTTTTTTTTTTTTTGAGACAGAGTCTTGCTCTGTCACCCAGGCTGGAGTGCAATGGTGCGATCTCAAGCTCACTGCAACCTCTGCACAGGTTCAAGTGGAGAATGTGAATCTTGATGATATAGTTGGAACTCTTCAGCCAAGCCATATCTAACAGAACTATCTTCAACTTTTCAGGTATGTGAGAATACATTCCCTTCTCACTTTACACCAATTTGGGTTGGATTTTATGTCACTTGTAACCAATGGATCCTTACTGAATCAAATACTAAGTTATGTGAGATAGATCCATAAACAAATACATATAGGAATGAGTGAATATAAATATACTTCTGGGGAAAACCTAACTAAAATGGAAGTGGTAGACTGAGGAGTGGTTCACAGGGTAGAAGGGAAATAGACTAGGGAAAGAGCTTGAAATTCAGTCAGGGCCGGGCACAGTGGCTCATGCCTGTAATCCCAGCACTCTGAGAAGCTGGGGCAGGTTGATCACTTGAGCCCAGGAGTTCAAGACTAGCCTGGGCAACATGGCAAAAACCTGTCTCTACAAAAAATAAAAAAAATTGCTGGGTGTGGTGGCACATGCCTGTGGTCCCAGTTACTCAGGAGGCTGAGATGGGAGGTTCACTTGAACACTGAGAGGTAGAGGCTGCAGTGCGCTGTGATCACACCATTGCACTCCAGCCTTTGCACCTAGGCAACAGAGTGAGACCCTGTCTCAAAAAAAAGAAAAATAAATTCAGTCAGAAGAGTTTAAATTTAACAAAATAGAAAATTTAGCCATAAAGGTGCTGAAGCATAAAGAGATGTGCTAAGAGTGAAGATTCAAAAGAATTATTCTGGCAGGTTAGATTGGAGTAGAGCAAGAAGGAAGTCAGAAAGGTTACATAGAAACTGCTGAACTAATCCTAGCTGGCAACATTTAAGGGCTTAGACAGAGACCCTGAAGTAGAGACAGAGGAAGGGATTTGACATGAGGTATTTTAAAGGATAAATCGAAGGCCCTGAGATGACTGGTTAAAAGAAATAAAGGAAGGAATGGGTAAAAAATGACATCTATGTATTCAGCTTGGGTGGCAGAGATAGCAGTGGTATCAATGAGAAAGAAGGGAAGTGATTTTGGAAAGATGAGATTATGAGATTGGTTTTTGGACCTGTCGAAACCGGAAGATGGCAAGATGTCCAATTAAATACGTTGATGAGATAAAGAGGCAAATATACAAGTTGGGGGCAAAAAAGGTAACATTAAAGATAAGGATTTGCACAGAAGAAACCCTTGAATCAATAGTTGTAGATGAGTACAAGAGGGTGAGAGAAAAGCAGAAATAAACACTGCTAGACCGGGAGGAAAAAAAATGGTGTCTCTGAATGAAATGAAATGTAGTGTCTGGTGGAGACACAGGAAGAATGTAGGACACTTTAGTGCATACAAAACTTAGAGAACTTTCAAATTATGTTAAAAGTAAATACCAAGCACGCACATACTCATCACCCCATCTCCAGCCTTATTTCCAATTGTTTTTCTGGCTTACTGCACAGCATTCACACTGGCCTGCTTTCTACTAATTCAAACTCACCAAACTGTCTCTGGCTGCAGAGCCTTTGCACTTGCTCTTCCTTCTGCCCAGAAACTTCTCCCCACCCCCCACAACCCCAGTGTTTGCTTGGCTTTCTACCTCATTTCATCCAGACCTCTGTTTAAACGTAACTTCCGCAAAGAGGCCTTCTTCAATCAACTTATCTAAAATATAAAATAGTGTCCAACTCTCATCTGCATCCTTCTTTGTCCTTCTGCTCTGCTTTTTCTTCATAGCGCTGTTCCCTAATGACATTATACAATTGTGTATGATTGTAAATGTACTATCTCCCCCACTGGAGCAACTGTAATGAGGTTCCAAGAGTGCATTCGTTTTACTCACTGATGTATGTCTGATAAGTAGAACAGAGCCTGGCACAAACAAAGCCTTCAATAAGAGTTTCTTTCATGATGAATGAGTGAAATGCGGTAATTAAGATGAAAAGAAAAAAAATCACAAGAGGTCCGACTCTAAGTCACAATTCCTAGAACATGCCTGTCATTTCACCCAAAAACTCTGCTTAAGGCTCTCACTCTGGCTGCATCTCCTCAAGGGGAAAGGAATTAAGGGAAGTTTGCTACTGCCAACGCAGGGACTTGGGATACGTTCCTGGATGATAGTGGTAAGAATGCTGTTTTCTCCAGAATTACTTCGTTAGTAAGAGACATGTCCAATTCCAGACTTCACTTCCTTCTCCAGCTGAGCTCCAAGTGGAGCTTTGAGAGAAAAACAGAAGGGTGATGGCTGGAAGACTCAAGGCTTCCAAAGTATTCCTCTCCTGAGTATCAGCAACCAGGTGAATCTCACAATGAGTATGACAACTTGGAAGGGGCAAGAGTCACGTGCTTGAGGGGAAAGGGCACCAGGGTGCAATCTCTGTTAATCCTTCTCTATACCCAGCTTCCCGCTGCGGCCTGTACAGAAACAAGCACGCAGGCACTTAAGGGGACAGTGGTTTCACCGCGTCCCTCCCGGCGGCGGCTCCCCACCTTTCCCTCCTCCCCACATGCCCCTCCCAGGCTGCAGGCTCGGCAGCCGACTTCCGCTGATCCGGGCTGGAGGGAGCCCAGAATCCAATTACTCTTCCCTAGGGAGCGCAATCCACCCGTCTGGCCGCAAAGAGCGGAGCCGGGGTCGGAGAGCCGCAGAGGCCGACCCTGCTCCGCCCGCCCCCACTTCCCGCCGCCCCAGCCTCAGGCTCGGCAACCAGGGTGGGGCGAGCAGAGCCACGAAGGGGCGCGCGGCACTGCCGCCGGGACTATTTGTCCTTCCGCGCGCGGCCCGGCCGGGCACGGCACGGCGCGGCGCGGCGCGGCGAGAGGTCCGCGGCGCTGCAGCCCCGGCGCCGACGTCGGCCGGGCTGAGTGGCAGGAGATTAGCCAAGGGCTTCCCCCGCCGCGCGTCCTGGCCAATCGGCTCCGCGGGCGGTGCTCGAGGGACGCGCACACGCACTTTCCAGAATCCACGCCTCCCAGCAACAGCCTCCAGCCCCGCGACGCTGCCCTTCCGGCTCCCTCTCTCCGTCGGGCCTGCTCCGGCTGCGGGCCTGGACCCTGGCCTCTGGCCTGTGGGCTTTTGCGTGCTGCTCCCTAAAGTGACAGGGAAACGGGGCAAGAGGTCCAAGGGTTCCGTAGGAGAAGGAGACTTAGTATCTGTGGCTCTCCCACCGTCCCGGCTTCCCTAAGCGACTGGGGAGTGAAGCTCTAGAGATGGATCTTTGGGAGGAAAAAACTGGACCTCCCTTCGGGTTCTTTAGAGTTTAGGTGAAGAACTCTTTCAGTACCATTGAGTGTTCTCTAGTAAGATGATCTTAGACTGATGGGTTTCTCGCTTGCTTTAAAGCTGTGGTCAGAGTACTTCATATATCCTTTCCTTTCTGCATCTGGGGGAAGGAAAAAAAAACAACACTTTTTACACATTGTCAGGCCGCAACGCAACTGACATACATGTTAGAAGGAGATGTTATATTATGCCTTGTGTCCTCTTTTGAATCACATTCTCCTGAGATGTGGCTGACCCTTAGGCCCATGGTGTTCTTGAATGTGATTGACATGCGTGTTTAGCAAGCTAGTGAGAGAGAACCAGGGAAATTGCTATCAAAACAATTACATACAGGGACATCAGAACAAAGGCTTGAGACCACTGGGGAATGAGGGACTATCCCAGTTCTGCAACGGATGCCCTCGGGGTTGGTGGCCAAGTCAGATCTTTGTGTCTTGCTTCTTCGTAGCATACTGAATAGAACTGTCTTCAGCACGCTCACTATTTCAGTGTGTTATAAAAATAAGGTGAAAATGTTGAAGGTTTTGTTTCGGGTGGAGGGAAGGTGGTGCCGTTGAAAGGCACTCTCTGAAGGGAAGATTCTGTAAAAGGAAGCCATTTTATCTGCCTACAATTTGGTCATTTCAAAGAAATTCAATATACATCTGTTAAGACTATATGCTGAGTTGTGTGCTATGTGGTCTTCATAAGAGTTATAATCTAGTAAACCCAGCTAACTCCTGCATTCTCAGATGGTTTCCCATGTCTGTGCCAGTTTCCATCCCTAAATTCTGGCCATTTTAATTCCCTATTTCTGCTCAAAGGCTACAAAGCATTGCTAGATACAGGTACAGAACGGTGCTGTGGTGGGAGCTCCCCAGTTGAGTGTAAACTGTGGCTGTAGTCCAGACGTGTGATGTATCTGTGGAACTGATGGCTGTAGAAGCCATTTGACTGGAGCGATTGAGGAGCCTCCTGGGACAGAACAATCTTTGAGGAAGAAGGAGCCAGACACACTGAGCTTGAGCTAGGAACAAAGACAAAGTCTTGGGAAGGGAGAGGTCCTTTTGTATTCAGCCTTGTGTCCTGACCCTTGTCTGAATCCTGTAGGAGTTGGGGAGGAGGAAGAAGATGGAAGGAGGCAGTAAGTGAAAACTGAAATACCTGTCAAACTTTTTAACTTCCAGATTTCACATTCATAACACATGCCCTCACTTCCTCCTTTAGTAGAAAAAAAAAATCAAGGTGTCAACAAAAGTGCAAACAACAGGAAACCTGACTATAGGTGGAAATATGAAAAATATGGAATTTATTATCTCATAAAATAAGTTTGGAGAAAGGTGGTTCCAGTATTGGTTGGTCAAATAACTTAGGGAAGTTGTTCAGGATTGAAGTGGGATTCTTCTTTCTGCTCTTCCATCGTCACATGATAGTAATTTCTCCTGTCATGTCGCTTCATGGCTAAACGATAGCGTCTGCTTGTCTTGATGTCAAATACAGTCGGGCATCCAGCAAAGTAGCAAAGTATAGGGATACTATTTCTCTCTCTCCCTCTCTCTCTCTCTCTGCCTCCCTCCCTTCCTCCCTCTCACAGTAAAGGAAGGGAAACCCTTTTTAGAGGCTTCTAGCAGAACTGAGTCCCACTGGGCAGAATTGTGTCACACATGAATCCTAAACTGATTATTTGTAAGGGGGGGTGACACTAATCGTAATCTACTCCTCATGCTGGGGAGAGAAATCACCCTTTGTGAACACATGGAAGGATATAATCAGAACAACATCAAATTTTGCCAGAAAAAAAGTGGCTATGGCTTAAACCCCAACAAGTTCCTTAATTTTTCCTTTCCTCTACCTCAGAATGTTTCTATATCTACTGTTCTTCATCACCTCTAAATTGTTCTCTTTATCCATCCCCTCCCCTCCCCTCCCCTCTCCTTCTCTTCTCTCCCTCCCTTCTCTCCCTTCTCTCTCTCCCTTCTCTCTCCCTCTCTCCCCTGTCTTCTCTTTCTTTCTTTTGGCAAAAGGGTCTGGCTCTGTTGCTCAGGCTGGAGTGCAGTGGTGTGATCATGGCTCACTGCTCACTGCAGCTTCAACCTCCTAGGGTCCAGTGATCCTCTCATCTCAGTCTCTTGAGTAGCTGGGACTATAGGCACAAGCCACTATGCTCAGCTGATGTAAAAAACTTTTTTTTTTTTGGGGCCGGGTGCAGTGGCTCATGCCTGTAATCCTAGCACTTTGGGAGGCCGAGACAGGTGGATCACAAGGTCAGGAGTTCAAGACCAGCCTGGCCAAGATGCTGAAACCCCGTCTGTACTAAAAATACAAAAATTAGCCAGGCGTGGTGGCACACATCTGTAATCCCAGCTACTCAGGAGGCTGAGGCAGGAGAGTCGCTTGAACCCAGGTGGCAGAGGTTGCAGTGAGCCAAGATTGCGCCACTGCACTCCAGCCTGGGCGACAGAGCAAGACTCCATCTCAAAAAAAAAAAAAAAAAGAAAAAGAAATTTCATAGAGACAGGATCTCCTTATATTGTTCAGACTGGTCTCGAAATCCTGGGCTCAAGTGATCCTCCCACCTTGGCCTTCCAAAATACTAGGATTACAGGTGTGAGCCACCACACCCAGCCATATTCTTTCTTTACTACCTCAATAGAGAGGTGAACCAGCTCCATTTCAAGACCTGGCCTTCCATCTGTCTGTCTTCCTAAGATCTTACTCTTCTCCTAGCCCCTCACAGTGGTTAGGGGCTAAAATACATGCAGGCTATTCTACCTGGCACTGTGTTATTAAGAACCAGAGGACAGCTGAAGCCCCTTTGGTTGTTCCAAGAGAATTCAGATTGAAAACTGCAAGAACATATCCAGATCTTATTGGGTGGGATTGGGGAGGATGCGGGGAGATGGGAAAGGGCATACTTTATCCTTTTCTCCCTTGGTTCTATACCTGGGGCTTCTCCATTGGCTCAGCAATGTGGGAGTTCCATTGGCTGAATTGGGAGAGGGTGAAAGGGAAGCAATATGGGAGTCCTTGTCCCCTGGAGATTGAGTCCGACCTCTATTTCTTTGAATCACATCCTGGAAGAACTCTGATAATGGCTTGGCTTGAACCTGAAATGTGTTCCATTTTTTCCTTATACTCATATTTACTCATTTCTTTCATTTAACAAATATTACCTGTTGACTGTTTTCCAAGTACTGTGCTATGTGCTAGGGAGACATTGCTGAGTAAGCCAAAGTGGAGTTTACTCTCTGGTGGGGGAACTCTGTTTCTCCACCAGGCTTGGCTTGAAATTCCAGGTTATCTCACAGGACTAGAATAAAAAGTAAACCTAAAAGCAAGACTGAGTCATTAACTCTATGCAGCATAACCTGTGTTTTAATCCTTCACAAACAACTACCATTATTAGTACAAATTATTTTGGTTTTTACACAGCTCATAATGTTTCATATCTTTTCACTGAGGCCATTGTTTCAAACAATTACAGTTTCCAACAAGATAAACACCATGTAGGGCAATGCACTTGTGGTACAATATGCTTTATTAATAACATGGCTTGTCAGCTGAGCAGGCGAGGCTATGGATGGATGATTACAGCAGAAATGGAGTCTGTATCTGATGCAAGTGTATGTATCATCCGAGTTGTTACCCTATCTCTGCTCACAGTCAGGAACCTGTCAGATCTTATTCAGCAGAATGGTTTGTAGATGCATTGAAAGGAGATAAAAATATTTACTGTTACCTACCTTCCTTTGGCTACACTTGCCTGAGGATGTAGAGTAAAATAAAATTTGAATTTTTTTAACGTTTCAAAATTCACCAAGGTTTGTTACATCCACTTTCATTTTTAGTAGAAAGTACATTCTCCAAAAAAGTGCTACACTATATTGAAATATAAAACTGCTTATATATTTCCTACTAATAGCCGTTCTGCTTCAGATGGTATCATGGACCCTTGGTGTCTAATTTATCTTGACAGCATCTGAAGTGGAAGTAAACCAATTCGGACTGCAGGTTCTGAAACGTAAGTCAGAGAAGGTGCATGTAGTAGAAGTGAAATGAGAGCATTTAAATGAAATATTAACCCAAGTCAATCTGAATGAATTCCCCTAGCACCTTGGTCCACAAAAGAAGCTGTAACCATTTTAATCAGTTGCCCCACTTATGACCAAGTGCATCACCCTAAGAAGTCAGTTAATTCATCTCTGTGTTTTTGTGCTCTTATTTTTACAAGGTTAAAATCTCTAGTGCCCCTGTACTTGGAATTCAGGAGAAAAGAGAGTTATACTCTTTCTGAAATGTAGCTGATAATTATCAATCAGTTATCAACAGGAATTTATTGAGCCCCACACCTACCCATCATTATACCCAGGAACTAGCAAGCACCTTACACATAAATGCTAAAGAAATCTTTATTGCATGAGTGAATGAGAAAATAAATCAATAAGTCACCTACTGTGTACCAGATTCTATAGTATAACAGACATGAAATACATTCCTACCTTTGAGGAACTAATCATCTATTGAAATGAGATACATATAAATACAAATGTACTTAACAATTAAAGTATTAAATGCGAAATAAATGTTATACTCCATCATCTTCAAAGTAGAATTTCCAAATTCTCAGTGCTGTGAATTCTTTCCTAAAGTTGCCCCATTGCTTACGGTTTTGTTGCATAAAAGTGTTAGAAGATGTTTAATCAAATACTTCTAAATATAGAAATGTTTCATTAGGAAAATATTCTGTAGGGTTTATATTCTTTTTATATTTTAATTAAAGTGTGACATTGACATTCATACAGTAAAATGCACAAACCATTACCCAAATAAAAATATAGAACCAGAAGTCCTTTCCCCCATGACCTTTCTCAGTTAATTCCCTTCTTCCCCCGACCCCCATAGGTAACCATTATTCTGACTTCCTCCATAGAGCAGTGTAGCCTGTTCTTGAAAGTTGTATAAATGGAACTACACAGTATGTTCTCCTTTGTGCCTGGCTTCTTTTGTCTAACATTGTACCTGTATGATGCATCCATTAGCAGTTCATTATTTTTAATTGTTGCAAAAATGTTATTTTCAAAGTGGTCTATGGACCTCTTAGGGTTCATGAGAATTTTCAGGGGAGACTCTATGAGTAAAAATTATTTGGATAATAATTTAGGATTTTATTTATGTATTTATATTTTATTTTATTTTACTTTATTTACTTTTTGCTCTGTCGCCCAGGCTGGAGTGCAGCGGTGCCATCTCAGTTCAACACAACCTCCATCTTCCAAGTGCAAGCTATTCTCCTGCCTCGGCCTCCCGATTATCTTGGATTACAGGCATCTGCTACCACGCCTGGCTAATTTTTGTATTTTCAGTAGAGACGGGGTTTGACCATGTTAGTCAGGCCGATCTCGAACTCCTGACCTCAGGTGATCTGCCAGCCTCGGCCTCCCAAAGTGCTGGGATTACAGGTGTGAGCCACTGCGCCTGGCCAGATTTTATGTATTTACTTTTTTCAGTGCATTGAGGTCTAAAAGCAATGATGGTTAAAAGTGCTGGCATATTAGCACGAATATTTTCTTTCCTTAGGTTTATACTTTTTGTGTCCTCTCTGGAATATCTTTGTCTAACCCAAAGACACAAATATGTACTCCCATGTTCTTTCTCTATAAGTTTTATAGTTTTAGGTTTTACATGTAGGACAATGATCCATTTCAAGTTAATTTTTACATATGGTGTGATTTTAGAGTATAAACAGTCTTTTTTTTTTAAATTTTGGAGGGGATGTCCACTAAAATTGTTCCAGCACGACTTACTAAAAAGGATACTGTTTCTTCCTCTCACCATTGAATTACCTTGGCACGTGTGTCAAAACTCAGTTGACCATATGGGTCTATTTCTAGACTTTGCAGCCTGCATGATTAATCTGTATATCTATCCTTTTGCCAATGGCACAATTTGGGGAGAATTGTTATGTTAATAATATTGAATCTTTTGGTCCATAAACATGGTATATATCTCAACATATTTGTATATTATTTTATTTCAATGTAAATATCTTTTGTTAGATTTATTTAAAATTATTTTATATTTTTGGTATTATTGTAAAGGGAATTGATCCTTAAATTAAATTTTTCAGTAGTTTGCTGTTAGTATATAAGCATATACATTTTAATGTTTGCCTTACATAGATTTTTATATATTAACCCAGTATCCTGTGACCTTGGGAAATTCACTTATGGATTCTAGTAATTGTTTTCTAGATTCCCTGGGATTTTTGCATTAAAAATCATATAATTTGCAAATAGGGACAGTTTTACTTCTTCCCTTTTGATCTTCTTTGCATTTATTTTTTTTCCTTCTTATAATGGTTAAGACCTCCAATACGATGTCGAAGAGAATTTTAGAATAGTGGTCATGGTATCTTTGCCTTGTTCCTATTCTGGGGGAAGATAATTCAGCCTTTCATCATTAATTATATTGTACTTATTTTATAGATGCCCTCTATTCATTTGAGGAAGTTCCCTACTATTTCTGATTTGCCGTAAGTTTTTATCAAGAATCAATGTTGAATTTTTGTGAAATGCATTTTCTGTATCTATTGAAGTGATCATATGGGTTTTCTCCTTTTTTTGTTAATATAATGAATTTCATTTATCAATTTTAAAATGTTAAACTAACCTTTCATTCCTGAGATAAGCCCTACTTAATCTTTAAGTGTTACTCTTTTAATATTCTATTGATTTGATTTATTAGTATTTTGTTAAGGATTTTGCCTCTATGTCAGTAAATGATATTGAGCTGTAAAATGTAAATACAATCTTTGTCAGGTTTTGCTATTAAGCTTATGTTACTGTATTAGTTTGTAGGGCTACTATAAAGAAATGCCACAGAGTGAGTGGTCTAAACAATGTAAATTAATTTTCTCACAGTTCAGGAGGCTAGCAGTCCAAGATCAAGGTCTTAGCAGGTTTGGTTTCTCCAGACGTCTCTCTCCTTGGTGTGCAGATGGCTGCCTTTTTGCTGTGTCCTCATGTGGTCTGTTCTCTGTGTACATATGTGCCCCTGGTGTCCTTCCCCTTATAAGGACGCTAGTCATATTGAATTAGGGCCCTACCCTAACAGCCTCTTTTTAACTTAATCAGCTCCGTAAAGACCTTATCTCCAAATATGGTTACAATCCGAGGTGCTAAAGGTTGGAACTTCAGCATACAAAGTTTGAAGAGGCACAATTCAGTCCGTAAAAATTAACCTCGTAAAATTAAGTGGATGGTGTTTTCTCTTCCTCTCTTTTCTGAAAAACATATCCTCCCCTCTTCTCTTTTCTGGAAAACATTTGTGTAACTTTGATGTTTTTACCAGTGAAACCATCTGGCCCTGAAGTTTTCTTTTTGGGGAGGTTTTTCATAACATACTCAATTTGTTTATTAGATATAGGCTTATTCAGATTTTCTGTTTTTTTCTTGTGACTATTTTGGTGCATTGTAATAGTTTAAATGTAATAGTGCATGCTAATAGTTTAAAACCTACAAAACCATTGTATTGTTGAATTTGTTGGCCTAATGTTGTTCTCTTATTATGCATTTGATGTCTTGCTGGGCATGGTGGCTCACACCTGTAATCCCAGCACTGTTGGAGGCCAGGGTGGGAGGATCACTTAAGGCCAGGAGTTTGAGTCCAGCCTGGGCAACATACCAAGACCTTGTCTCTACAAAATGTTTTTAAAATTAGCTGGGTGTGGTGGCATGCTCCTGTAGTTCCAGGCACTTGGCAGGCAAGGTGGGAGAATTACTGGAGCCCAGGAAGTGGAGGCTGTAGTTAGCTATGATTGTGCCACTGCACTCCATCCAGGAAGACAAAGTAAGACCTTATCTCCAAACAAACAAACAAACAAACAAACAGAGCTTTCTCAAACTCTTCTTATTTAAAATGTTATACCTTTTAAAAATAAGAGGGAAAAAAATCAAGATTCATCTGATTATTCTGGATGCTTAACTTTTCCATATAAATTTAACAATTAGTTTGTCAATTTCTACAAATAGTTTGCAATTTTGATTGAGAATGCAGTTAGCCTGTAGATTAGTTTTGTGGAAATTGCCACCTTAACAATTTTACATCTTTAGATCCATGAACATTGTGTGTATCTCCATCTATTTATATCTTCTTCAAATTCTCTTGTCAGTGTATTGCTGTTTTTAGCATACATATCTTGCACAATTTGTTGGGTTTATCCCTAAGTATTTTACATTTTTGGTGGCATTAAAAATGGTACTGTTGTCTACATTTCAGTTTCTAGCTGTTAGTTTAATATATTTTTATATATTGACATTATATCCTGTGAACTTTCTAAACCCATTTATTAAATCTAGCAGCTTTTATGTAGATATTTCTGGGATTTTAATGTACATGATATGTTACCTGTGAATAAACACAGTTTTATTTCTTCTTTTTTTTTTTGAGATGGGGTCTTGCTCTGTTGCCCAGGCTGGAGTGCAATGTTGAGATCTCAGCTCATTGCAATCTCCATCTCCCTGGTTCAAGCAATTCTCCTGCCTCAGCCTCCTGAGTAGCTGGGATTACAGACGCCCACCACCATACCTGGTCAATTTTTGTATTTTTAGTAGAGATGGGGTTTCACCATGTTGGCCAGTCTGGTCTTGAACTCCTGACCTCATGATCTGCACACCTCAGCCTCCCAAAGTGCTAGGATTATAGGCGTGAGCCACCATGCCCGGCCTATTTCTTCTTGTCCAATCTGCATGCCTTTTATTTCTTGTCCTTTTTAAAATTTCTTTTTCTTTTCTTATTGCATTATACTAGATTCTCAAGTAAAAGCAATGAATGAAGACATCTTTGCCTTGTTTTTGGCAATAGGAAGAAAAACATTTAGTCTTTCATCATTAATCATCATATTAAAAATAGGTTTTGCTTCATCTTTCATGAGATTGGGGAATTTCCCTTCTCTTCCTAGGTTGCTGAAATTAGTACATGTCTTTAATATTCTATGTGACGAAATGGGAAGTACATGTGAAGTACTATTGCTGCATACAGAAGTATGACGATTGCCTCAAGAAAGCACTTGTGTGATTGAGTAGTGAAGTGAACTGATTACTTCTTTTTGTGGAACATTATTTTTACTTAAAATAACCAAGGACAAACTATGACTACTTAGACTTAAGTATCTGGCAGATATTTTCTCAAGAAAAAAAGAAAAAAAAAAAAAGGTTGTGTTAGACGAGGAAGACAACTGACTATATTTGCTAACATTTGTAACATTTGCATTTTAAACCAAAAATTTGAATTTTGAAAAATGTATATTCACTATCCTGGGGCTTAACATCTTCCCAGTACTTTAAGACTTTTTTGTGGTGGTGATATCAGCAAATGTGATTTTTCTGATGTAAAGAAAAATGTCAACATTTGGAAGATCTATATAATTTAGTGAACCAATTTTTTTTTTTTGAGACGGAGTCTTGCTCTGTCACCCAGGCTGGAGTGCAGTGGTGCAATCTCGGCTCACTGCAACCTCCGCCTCCTGGGTTCAAGCGATTCTCCTGCCTCAGCCTCCCGAGTAGCTGGGATTACAGGTGCCCGCCACCATGCCCAGCTAATTTTTGTACTTTTAGTAGAGACAGGGTTTCCCCACGTTGGCCAAGCTGGTGTTGAACTCCTGACCTCAAGTGATCTGCCTGCCTCGGCCTCCCAAAGTGCTGGGATTTCAGGCACAAGCCACTGTGCCCGGCCTCAGTTGTATTCTATTAAACCAAACTTTAAGAGATTTGCAGGCCAAGACAGGCAGATCACGAGGTCAGGAGATCGAGACCATCCTGGCTAACATGGTGAAACCCCGTCTCTACTAAAAAAATACAAAAAAAACTAGCCGGGTGAGGTGGCGGGCGCCTGTAGTCCCAGCTACTCGGGAGGGTGAGGTAGGAGAATGGCGTGAACCTGGGAGGCGGAGCTTGCAGTGAGCTGAGATCCGGCCACTGCACTCCAGCCTGGGCGACAGAGCGAGACTCCATCTCAAAAAAAAAAAAAAAGAGATTTGCAAAAGTGCAAAATAATTTTTTTTTGGAATATATAGTTGTACATAAAAATATATGTGTTAAAATGTACTGATTTATTACTGTTATTTTTTTGTTTTGTAAAATATATATAACATACAATTTACCATTTTAACCATTTTTTGGTGTACAGTTGAGTGGCCTTAAGTGCATTCACGTTGTTGTGCCACCATGACCACCATCTACCTATCTCCAGAAATTTTCATCTTCCCAAACTGAAACTGTACCAATTACACCAATTACACAGTAACTCTCCATTCCTCTCTCTCCGGAGCCCCTAGCAACTACAATTCTATTTTCTTTTTTTTTTTTTCTTTTTTTTTTTTTTTTTTTTTTTTTG
>NC_037674.1:32033279-32179253 GCF_003255815.1 Theropithecus gelada | reverse complement strand
TGCAGTGGCCGGATCTCAGCTCACTGCAAGCTCCGCCTCCCGGGTTCACGCCATTCTCCGGCCTCAGCCTCCCGAGTAGCTGGGACTACAGGCGCCCGCCACCTCGCCCGGCTAGTTTTTTGTATTTTTTAGTTGAGACGGGGTTTCACCGTGTTAGCCAGGATGGTCTCGATCTCCTGACCTCGTGATCCGCCCGTCTCGGCCTCCCAAAGTGCTGGGATTACAGGCTTGAGCCACCTTTCTATCTCTATGAATTTGACTACTCTAGATGCCTCCCTCAAGTGCAATCATACAATGTTTGTCTTTTTGTGTCTGGCTTGTTTTACTTAACATAATGTCTCTAAGATATATTAATGTTGTTACTGTTATTTTTAAATTAAATTAATGAATATAATTTTTTTTTAAATCTCAGTCTTAATTTTTTTTTTTTTTTTTAAGAGACAGGATCTTGTTCTGTTGCCCAGGTTGATTCAATGGTGTGATCTAGGGTCGCTGCAACTTTGAACTCCTAGCCTCAAGTGATTCTCTCACCTCAGCCTCCCAAGTAACTAGGGCTGCAGGCACACACCACCATGCCTGGCTAATTAAAAAAATTTTTTTTTGTAGAGAGAGTGCACAGACTGGTCTCAAACTCCTGGGCTCAAGTGATTCTCCTGCCTCAGCCTCCCAAAGTGCTGGGGATTGCAGGCATGTGCCACCACATTTGGCCTAATTTTTTTCTTTTTGAGATGGAGTCTTGGTTTGTGGCCCATGCTGGAGTACGGTGGTATGATCTCAGCTCACCGCAACCTTTGCCTGCGGGGTTCTAGTGATTCTTATGCCTCAGCCTCCTGAGTAGCTGGAATTACAGACTACGAGTAATGCCCAGCTAACTTTTTGCTTTTTTAGTAGATGTGGGGTTTCACCAGGTTGGCCAGGCTGGTTTTGAACTCCTGGCCTCACGCGATCTTGAAGAGATCCCCACCATACTATTTAATGAAGCTGGGGCCAGCTTAGAAATGAACTCTTATGTTAATTTACCCTCCTTTCCTGCCTCATTTGCCTGTTCCGCACTCTTAATGTCCTCAGATTACACCTCTCAATAGAGTGCTGGTCCTTAAATTTGCTTTGACTCTGTTTTCTGGATAACTCAGGCAAAGACAATGCCCAAAACAGTATAGCAAGTGCTTAAGAAGATATTTTATAAATAAACTAAGAAAAAATTTGGCTGTAAATATAGAAATATAAATAGTTTTCCTTTAGTAAATTGAGAATTCATGACAATAGGAGCCCCAAAATTGAGATTAAAAAAAAAAAAAACACAACACTTTCAGCTACGTGTATGACATTGACATTTTTGTAGAATATTTCCTTTTTAAAAATATAATGTTTATTATTTAGGATTTGTCTAATGTTTCCTCATGATTACATTCAAGTTCTGCATATCTAGTGAGAATGCTTCATAAGTGATACTGTGTCTTTCTTAGGGAGTCACATTTACAGGTTCATACATTATGTCTGTAATATCAATTCATCATCTGGCCAAGATTGCTATTCCTTTTTTTTAACATGTGCATTTAAATGTCTCTACTTTTCTCATTTATCATCTCATCATTATTATCCACCTCAAATAATATAGTAGGCCTCATTTTTATTGCCTCCTGTTTCAGCCCCTCACTACTACCAACTAAAAGGTAAAAACCACAGAGGCAAGGATGTCTGCCTGTTGTTTTCAAGGATGTAATATTTTCCAAATGTGTGTACAGTGCCAACCACATATTTATTGAATGCATGAATGAACAGATGATGATTCAGATTAGTAGATCAGAGAATTTGTGTCCTTTATGACAGAACATTATTTTAATTTTTTTAGAGTCAGGGGATCTCACTATGTTTCCCAGGCTGATCTTGAATGCCAGAGTTCCAGCAATCTTCCCGCCTCGGCCACCCAAAGTATTGGGATTACAGGCATGAGCCACCGTGCCTAGCTGTGCCTAATTTATGTATTACATTTTATCATGGATACATATATTTAGGAAAAACATAGTATATATGGGGTTTGGTACTATCCACGGTCTCAGGCATCCACTGGGGGCCTTGGAATGTATCACTCTCAGATAAGGAGGGACTACTACCACAAAATAATAGCTTTACTATTTTTTCCAGTTCTGTGTACATTTGTAATCAACAGTAAGAGAGTTTTAATGTTTTGACAAACATTTAAAGGTCACAGGATAGTCATAATTGTTCCATTGATTATTATTATTATTATTTTTAGGACAGAGTCTTGCTCTGTCACCAGGCTGGAGTGCAGTGGCGTGATCTCAGCCCACTGCAACCTCTGCCTCCCAGATTCAAGCAATTCCCCTGCCTCAGCCTCCCAAGTTGCTGGGATTACAGGCACGTGCCACCATGCCCGGCTAATGTTTTGTATTTTGGTAGAGATGGGGTTTCACCATGTTGACCAAGATTGTCTCCATCTCCTGACCTCGTGATCCACCTGCCTTGGCCTCCCAAAGTGCTGGGATTACAGGCGTGAGCCGCCGTGCCCGGCCTCCATCAATTATTAAGATCACTTTGCACAGTTTCAGCTTGCACTCTCATTTTTATGGTTCTGCACTGCCTGCACTCTCTGCATTCAAGGGAAGGTGCAAGTTAAATGCTTAAAAATGAAAAACAGAATGTTCTTACCATAGACATGATCTGAAAAAAATGAAGAACCACTGACTGGAGATGATTAGCTGTAGATATTAGCCTCCCATTTGGATCAATCCCAAATCTCTATCTCCAGCTTAAGTTTCCAAGTGACTTTCGGGCATTCTACCAGCACTTAGTATGCAATACATCCAAAACTGAACTTCATCCTAACCCTCCCACCTACCAAAAAGTGCCAAGCAACTTGATTCTCTATCATAGAGTATCAGTTAGGATTAGTTTTGATGGCTAAACAGAGACCTAAAATAACAGTAGCTTAAACAAAGTAAAGATTAATTTTTCTATCAAAATAAAACTCTAGGGTTAGGCAACCCAGGGCTAATTCCAGTATAATGAATCACCAATTATTAGGAATCTAGGCCTTTCCTATTTTTTGTTCTATAATCCTTACCATTAAGCTTTTATCTTCAAGTTACTTCGTGGAAACAAACCAGCTGTGGGTGCTCGAACCTTGCCATTCCAGGCAGAAAGAAGAAAGGTAAAGAAAAAGTGCCGCCACGTGCTCTTCGAGATACTTTAGCAAACTCTCACGGATGCCCCATCCCAAAATGTCTGCTTATGTCTTATTAGACAATCCAATCTGTAATGGAGACAGAGAGACGTGGTTTTTAGCTGGGCACGTTGCTATCTTTTATATTAATACCATATGGGTCAGTTACATAGAAAATGGGTAGAATGAATATTAGGCAAGCAATTAGTGATCTCTTGTCAGACTTCCTTAATGATCCTACGATTCACCTAGTCATCAAGCCAGAGACTTGGGGATTATCTGAGACTCTTCTGTCTCCCTCACTGCCCATATCCAAGGTTAGTTTATTATACTTTCTAAATATCTTTTGCATTTGGAACTCCAGTTTTTCCTTTGATGCTCTATTGCCTAGAATAGTACATGACAGAGATTGTTGATGTTTATAAATGTTTGTAAAATTCTGATTCAATAGCTACTTTTCCTACAACTGGGGGAAGTTATGTCAGTGAACTTTACATCAGAGTCTTCAAATAATATTCAAAGAACATTCCTATTATATTATAAAGTGTAATTTCTGAAGTTCTTTAAGTTACAAAGCAATTTCCTATTCTCCAATACTAGTGGGAATTGAATTAGTTATTCAATTTCAGCAATATGAAACGTACTCCCCTCTCTGATATTTAATGTTTCTTAATTGTATAACTTTGTCTGTTAGTAGCTTCTTTCTCTTACACTCTCTCCTCCAGAAGACCTCTATGGGACTTCCCTCAACCTGCCCCCGCGTGCGCGCGCGCGCGCACACACACACACACACAGTGGTGGCCTCAAGAATCTTGTTCCTTACGAAGTCAAAATGTCAAACATCTCAATGGCAGGTATGAAAAACAGTAACTCTGTCCCTGCTGAGCCACCTGCTGAATATTCCATATGCCAGGTGCTAATTTTAGGAGAAAGAAAGGAAAGTTTAAAAATGTATTCTCTTCTCACTGCTCAGCAAGAGCCTCCTTTCCTTTTCTTCTCAAGCAGCTGCAGCAGAAGCTTATGTGAATGCAAAATACAAGCGGTATTAGAAACAAGGCAGAATTTAAAAGAATTCACCAGATGACTTAAACAAATAAACCTATTGGGTTAAGCTTATTGTTCTGGAGAGACTAAACACTGTGACTGGCCTTGGATTGATGGAATTCACTGGAATAGAGCAGGACCGACAAATTGGGATAAAATATTTGGCAGTTGTACTTTGTCCGAGGACAAATGACCAGCTTACTTTAAATTCATTCTCTGCAGCTGGGGAGTGGGTGGCCAGGTCTGCATCATACCTATTGTAGCCGAGTAACATTTCTTGACTTTGACAGGCTGCCCCCATTTGATTAGATATTTTACAAAACAATGTGCACCGCAGATCATTTGCAAAATGTTTTTGTTTCTCCAATTCCTGACATTCTGGGATAAATGAAGACCTCTGCAAGCTCTGAACATGCTCAGAGAATGGGTTGTTTTGACAAGCTGGAAAATAGACTATCTGCCAGCAGTCTGCAAGCCAGAGCTTTAATAGTAGTCATATTACAAATGCTATTTTCTCTTTGCCTTTATCGTATTCCTTTATAACTCTAAGTATTTTATTTGCTCAAATAGTTTATTTGAACACAGCAGCATTGGAGTGGGCAGTGGGAGCAAAAACACAGAGACCATTGTTGCAATTTCTTACTGCATTTGAAGTAATAGTTTTATTAATTTGCTTTTTCCAACTAACATTTCATGCAAAGTTGATGCCATTTCAACATGATTCTGTATGATAAGTTTAATGTATGGAAATTGGGATATCTAGAAGTTATGAAACAAGGAACCAATTAGGTATACAAAAGCTGATGACTCACTATAGAAGTATTCTTGGCCTACTGTGTTGTGTGTTAGTAACCATGGCCTACCCCAATTCCCATTTCTTTTAGTTGTGGAAGCTCTTGTGACTGCTTATCCCTATGTTTATTTACTGCTCTTTTTTTAAATCTGTGCCTCTGTGATGTTTCCTCATCTCCTAACATTTCTATTTATTCATTTTAGAAGCTAGACGTCTGCAGAAAGTGCTAGCTAATCAGTTAAGAATTATTCTTTATCCCTTTAGTATTTGTGTTAAATGTAAATGTAATCCTAGGCATTTTATATTTTAATTTGGGGGCTTATTTTGGAGATTTATTATTATTTTGTCAGTAATTATATTTGGAACTTTTTCATTCTTAAATCGGATTTTATTTTTATTATTTATATATTCTTTTGAGACAAGGTCTCACTTGGTGCCCAGACTGGAGTGCAGTGGTGTGATCTCGGCTCACTGCAACCTCCACCTCCGCCTCCTGGCTCAAGCGATCCTCCTGGCTTAGTCTCCCAAGTTAGTAAAACTACAGGTGTGCGCCACTACGCCCCGCTAATTTTTGTATTTTTGGTGGGGGTAGAGACAGGATTTTGCCATGTTGCCCAGGCTGGTCTTGAACTCTTGGGCTTAAGTGATCCACCTGCTTGGGCCTTGCAAAATGCTGGGATTACAGGTGTGAACCACTGCACCTGGCCCAAATCTGACTTTATGATTGAAGACAGATCTTCCTAAGAGACTGCTTTTTCCCACAAAAATAATTATTTTAGGAAGAACAAATAAAAATTTAAATAAAAGGAGCCTCTAATTGACCTTCAACTGATAGTCACAATTTTGCAAAGGAGAGGACTCTATCAGCTCTCTCGTTCCTACCTCACATCTTCCCCACTTAGTGCAGCATGGTCTTGGGCCAGTTACTTAACATCGCTGAGCCTCAATTCCCTTATCTGTGAAATGTGGATAAGAATACTACCTACCACTAGGATGTTTATAAGGATTAAGAGTTAATGTGTACAGGCTGGGCGCGGTGGCTCACGCCTGTAATCCCTGCACTTTGGGAGGCCAAGGTGGGCGGATCATGAGATCAGGAGATCCAGACCATACTGGATAACATGGTGAAACCCTGTCTCTACTAAAAATACAAAAAAAAAAAAAAAAATAGCCGGGCGTGGTGGCAGGCACCTGTAGTCCCAGCTGCTCCGGAGGCTGAGGCAGGATAATGGCGTCAACCTGGGAGGCGGAGCTTGCAGTGAGCTGAGATTGCGCCACGGCACTCCAGCCTGGGTGACAGAGCGAGACTCCGTCTCAAAAAAAAAAAAAAAAGTAAATAAAGAGTTAATGTGTACAAAGTGCAATGAACCACACCTGGCACGTAATAAAAGTTCCAAAAAATATTAGCTATTGTTATTGTAAAATTACTTCTATATAGATACATTTTCCTATCCTTTCTACTTTTCTTTCTCCTTCCCACATCAGCTTGTGAGAGAACAAGTCACTTCTAAGGATGCTAGGAGATTAGGAAGTGTGACCTGAAGCTGTAGTCACAGTCTAATCGTTTTGATAAACCCAAATGTTTAAATCCCAAAGAAAAAAATGTTCACGAAGACTGCCATATTGCACAACTCCAGGGGGCACCATCCACTTGGTAGTCAGAGTGACTGCTGTTCCTAAAATTGTGCAGTGGACAATCCATGCAGCTATACATGGTAGCTCTGCATCCTACCATTCAATTACTTTGTTTATTTTCCTCACAATTCATTGTTTTCTGTTTCATGTAAAGTTATGTGTGCATAATGACTGTGGACTGTGTTTAGGGTGGTGGTCCCATAAGCTTATAATACAGCATTTTAACTGTGCCTTTTCTATGGTTAGCTATGTTTAGAAACACAAATACTTACACTGTGTTATAATTGCCTACAGTATTCAGTACAGTAACATGCTGTCCAGGTTTGCAGCCTCAGAGCAATAGACTATAACATGTAGCCTAGGTGTGTAGTGGGTTATATCATCTAGGTTTGTGTAAGTACATTCATGATGTTCACACAATGACGAAATCACCTAATCAGGGATTTTTCAGAATGCATCCCCATTGTTAATGCATGACTGTATGTGTAGTTATATACACTCACTATATGACACACACACATAAAGCTTATCCATTGTTTTCCTTATACAAGTCTTTTTTTTTCTTTCTAAAGGTGTTGACATTCAACTGGGAGTTATATGTGTTTGTGTGCATCAAGGTTTATATTCACACCTACATGAAGTATTAATAGTGATAGAAAAATGTAAGAAGGTAAAGAATAAATTACATTTAACTGAGTTGAAAATGCTCATAATTTATAAACATGATTGCTTTTTCTTACCTCTATGAGATGATTACAAATGGCTCAAAGCAAAGTATGTGAATAGAACCAAAATATTTGATTAATTGATCATTGAAGTGATAGGGGCTGATAGTAGATTTCCTGTCACTAAATAAAAGACATAGTCAAGCTGTGATAAGTGTGATTGGCTAAATATCTCCACGATGTGTATGTCCGCTTTCTGTCATGTGTCTGTAGACACTGCTGGTGATTTGAATCAATATAACTTTTTTTATTATTGTGAATAAAATGCCTCATTTAGTTAGTTGTTTCTTTGACATGAGGAAAAATTGTTCTCTGATGAACTACTTCAAGAAATATCCATTGAATTTTGAATACTGTAACAGTTTTATTTCAACTTATGACCAGGAATGGAACTACATACAGGTGGTACTGAATTTCTACAAGATCCTCACTGCCATTTAAGCAACACAGATGTTTTCTTTATTCTTAATGAGTTAATCCCACTGCCATTCAAGCACAAGGAAGAAGCAGAAGATGCCCAAAGGCCTGTGTAGTTAAAGGGAGTAGAATAAGCAAAAAGCCTAGCTAATCTACAAATTTGATAATTCACCCTTGAATAATTGAAAGTTTGATATATTTGCATTAGGAATGTGTGAATCAAGAGCACTGAAGTTCAACACATGCTGTGCTAAAATTAAAATAGTACTCAGATGGACTGAACCATGATTTATGATGTGCTTTTTTCAGTCTTTGGCGTAGAATTTCCCTACTTACAAAAGAATCACAATGGAAAATACATAAAACTGTAGCTTTCCCTCTTGAGATGAATATTCTGCATATACTGATCTCTTGCTTCTTAAGTTACCATTCAATTCACTTCAACAGTCGTATAGTGAGCACCTTATTATGCTATTTCTGAGGATTCAAGGACGAATAAAACATAGTCACTGTTCTTAAGTCGTTTTCTCTCAATCTAAAGGATTGAAATAAAGTCAAGGCATCAAGGTACTGGGTTGGGGAGGCATGAAATAAAGTGTGAAAGGATGTAGGGCAGACATTTGGGTGTTGTTCTTTATAGCACTTTTTTTAGTAATCACTGTTAAATTGTTCTCCTACCCAGATTGCTTCCCCTATCTTTGTCAGCTCTTAGTATTGTCAACCTATCTTGTCTTGGGTTTAATAAAATATTCATCTAATAAATATGTGTGTTAAACTCTTAACGTACAAGTAACTTTTTGGGTGTTGTCAGTGACACAAAATGATTATCTTATAGCTGCTCACAATTTTCAATATTGGTTGAAAAGACAGTCACAGGAACTAACCCCCAAACAAGTCAAATGATGATTAACTTTATCATAGGATTATAAATAGCACTCAATAGGGACAATGTGAAGTCAGAGTTTAGTGTGGAGAATCAGGTTCTTGACCAAGATTACACCACTGGTAAGCAGCAGAGCTGGGGTTTGAGACCAGGGCTACCGATCGCCAACATCAGCGTTCTTTTTACTTTAAAATTACAACACAAAATAACATCATAAACATCATTGCTTATCACAGACATAGGCAACGTTAAAATTGTTTTCAGCATTTTGTGTGGAACGTTTACTTATTATTATACTTTTGATCTATTGAGGGTCTTTTAGGGCCTTTTTCACACTCTGGTCTTCCCTTCACCTAGAGAAAAACTCCTTTCTTTAGGATGCAGTGTAAAGAAACATGGACACTGAAGTATATCGCTGGTTATGTAGAGCCGGGGTCGTCAATCCCCGGGCCATGGACAAACTTTTCTCCCATCTGTGGAAAAATTAACTTCCATGAAACCGGCCGCTGGTCCCAAAAAGGGTGGGGAATGCTAACATAGCGTCTTCAGTTTCCTCATCTATAAAAACCTTGCAGGGTTGTGGTAGAGATTAAATGAAATAATTAATGCAAAGTCTCTAGCATAGCATGTCACTGACGGACCACTCTGGAAAGGTGAGTCATCTTCCCTTGAATTAAGAGAAAATATGCCTTTAAGTCAATCTGAGACAATACATTACAGCTGACAAGGATTGGCGGCCTATCTTGTTTACCTCCGTTGTTGCCCAGAGTGGAGCATGGAAATCCAGTGCACTGATACTCTTCTCTCAAGGTCATATTGACAAATGTAAGCAGAAGAAGTTTGATCATGTTTCTGTTTCTGTTTCTCGAGAAGTGACAACCTACTCCTAAAACATATTAAATAACTGGTCTGGATTTGGGGGACTGTTACCAACATTTAATAGTTCCAATAATAAGATTGTGGGAAAATAATTTGACCTTCTGTAATTGTTAATGATGTTGAACAACTTTTTATTGGTTTATTGGAAATTTATATTTTTTCCAGCGATTTGTCTGTTAATGTTCTTTGTCCCTTACTTAGTAATTTTCAGGAACTCTTGATAGATTATGGAATGTAATTTTTTTTTTTTTTTTGATACAGAGTCTCGCTCTGTCGCCCAGGCTGGAGTGCAGTGGCACAATCTCGGCTCACTGCAACCTTAGGCCTCCCAGGTTCAAGTGGTTCTCCTTTCTCCTGCCTCAGCCACCCAAGTAGCTGGGACTACGGGCATGCACCACCATGCCTGGCTAATTTTTTGTATTTCTTAGTAGAGATGGGATTTCACCATGTTGGCCAGGCTGATCTGGAACTCCTGACCTCATGTGATCCACTCACCTCTGCTTCCCAAAGTGCTAGGATTACAGGGGTGAGCCATGGCATCTGGCCTGTTGGTATATCTTTTAAATATATAGCTTATCTTCAAAAGATACACTGCATATCTTTTAGTTAGTTTACGTTATCTTTTCCATACATGAATTCTAAAGTTTTATGTAGCCCAATCTGCCAAATCTGACATGCCCTGTGAAACTCTCTACAATTCAAGACTATATATATGTCTTCCATGTCCTAGTACCATGTGTTCAAAACAGTATACTTTCTCCTCTGAATTGCCTTTTCACCTTTGTCAAAAATCTGTTGTCTATATATGTTTGCATGGTTTTATTTCTGGACTCCATCCTGTGCCAATGATTTCGTTGTCAATCTTCCTGATCAATAATTGCACATTGTATTGGTTACTGTAGCTTTACGATATGTGTTGAAATCAGGTAGCATTAGCTCTCCAAATTTTTTGTTCTTTTTCAAAATTGTTTTGGCGATTGTAGATCCTTTGCATTTCCATATGAATTTTATAATCAGCCTGTCAAATTCTGCCAAAAGGCCTGCTTGAGATGGAAATGAATGTACAGCTCAAATTGGGAAGAACTGATATCTTAACCATATTGAGCCTCCTGAAGCATGAAAAAGGTATATTTCTTCATTTATTCAGATTTTCTTTAATCAGTGTCAGTAATGTTTTGTAATTTCCAGTATGCAGGATTCTTACATCTTTGGTCAGATTTATCCCTAAATATTTTCTAGTTTTTGATGTTATTATAAATGATATTGTCTTAATTTTTAAAAATTTTCACTTGTTCATTCATGGTAAATAGAAATACAATTGATTTTTTAATATATTAATTTTGTATCCTGCATGCTTGCTAAACTCATTATTAGTTCTAGTACCTGTTTTGTAGATTCTTTAGAATTTCCTACATAGATGGTCATGTTGTCTTCAAATAATGACAGTTCTACTTCTTTCTTTTCAATCTGCGTGACTTTAATTTATTTTTCTTGCTTACAACCTCCAGTTAAATGTTTAATAGAGGCGGTGAGAGCAGACATAATTGTCTTTTCCCAATTTTAGAGGAAAGCTTTCTGTTTTTACAAGTATGATGCTAGCTGGGTTTTTTTTTTTTTAATAGATGCTGTTTATTAGATTGAAGATTCCCTTTTATATGTAGTTTGCTGAGATGTTTTTTTTATCAGAAACTGACGTTGGATTTTTTTTGAAGGCTTTATCCGTGTCTATTGAGATGATTATATGCTTTTCTTTTTTTTTTTTTTTTTTTTTTTTTTTGAGACGGAGTCTTGCTCTGTGGCCCAGGCTGGAGTGCAGCGGCGGGATCTCAGCTCACTGCAAGCTCTGCCTGACGGGTTTACGCCATTCTCCTGCCTCAGCCTCCCGAGTAGCTGGGACTACAGGCGCCCGCCACCACGCCTGGCTAGTTTTTTGTAATTTTTTAGTAGAGACGGGGTTTCACCGTGTTAGGCAGGATGGTCTCGATCTCCTGACCTCGTGATCCACCCGCCTCGGCCTCCCAAAGTGCTGGGATTACAAGCTTGAGACACCGCGCCCGGCCACTTTTCTTTTTAAGTTTGTGTTTATATGGTGTCTTATATCATTTTTTTGAAAGTAAAACAACTTTGATTTCCTGGGATAAAGCTAACTCAGTCATGATGTTTTATCCCTTTTGATTGATTTGCTAAATTTCGTTTAGCATTTTGCATCTATGTTCCTGAGGGATACTGGTTTGTAAATTTTTTTTTCATTATGTGTCTGTCTGGTTGTAATACCAGAGTAGTGGAGAACTCACAGAATTAGTTGGAAAGTATTTCCTCTTCAATTTTTTGGAAATTTATGAAGAATTAGAATTATTCATTAACTGTTCATTCATGAATGTAACATTCATTAAATGTTTGGTGGAATTCACGAATAAAGCCATCTGGATCAGAGTTTGCTTTGTGGGAAAGTTTTTTGACTGAAAATTTTATTTAATAGATATACATATTTTTGTTTTGTTGTTTTATTTTCGAGACACAATCTCAGGTCACTGCAACCTCCGCCTCTTGGGTTCAAGTGATGCTACTGCCTCAACCTCTCAAGTATCTGGCACTCACCATCATGCCCTGCTAATTTTTGTTTATTTTTAGTAGAGTCAGGGTTTCACTGTGTTGGCCAGTCTGGTCTCGAACTCCTGGCCTCAAGTGGTCCATCCACCTCGGCCTCCCAGAGTACTGGGATTACAGGTGTTAACCGCCTGATGCCCGGCCTATCTCTTTATATTATCTTTTTTCTTCTTGAATGGGCTTTGGTAGTATGTATCTTTCATGTGTTGGTCCTTCATCGAAATTGTTAAATATATTAGTTTGTGGTTGTTCATAATATTGCCTTATTATCCTTTTAGTATCTGTAGATATCTATATTGATGTCATCTCTCTGACTCCTGATATTGGTAATTTGTGTCCTCACTCTTTTTTCCTGATCAATTTAGAAATTTATCAATTTTATTAATCTTTGCAGGGTACCAGCTTTTAGTTTCCTTTTTCTTCCCCCCAACCTTTTTTTTTTTTTTTGAGACAGAGTCTCACTCTGTCACCCAGGCTGAAGTGCAGTGGTGTAATCACAGATCACTGCAGCCTCGGCCTCTGGGGCTCAAGTGATCCTCCCACCTCAGCCTCCCAAGTAGCTGGGAACACTGGTGTGCATCATTCCATCCAGCTAATTTTAAAATTTTTAGTAGAGACAGGGTCTAGCTATGTTGCCCAGACTGGTCTCGAACTCCTGGCCTCAAGGGATCCTCCTGCCTTGGCTGCCCAAAATGCTGGGATTCCAGGCACCAGCCATCTTTCCTTTAGCTTCATTGATTGTGTCTCTGGTTTTTCTGTTTTTTATTTTGTTTTATTTCTTTGATTTCTTCTCTGATATTTATTAATTCCTTCCTTTTGCTTATTTTGGGTTTAATTTGCTTTCTGTATGACTTAAATCCTATTATGTTTATTGTAACTTGTTTTGTGGCACAAAATATTGTTTATCTTGGTAAAATATCCCATTTGCACTTGAAAATAATGTGTATTCTGCTATTGTTTAGTGGACCTGTCTATACATGTCAATTAGGTCATCTTGGTTGATAATGTTTGAAAAACCTGTATCATTACTGATTTTCTGCTGACTTGATCTATGAATTATTGAGAGGGGGTATTGAAATGTTTTATTAGAATTGTTGATTTTCTATTTCTCCTTCTAGTTCTATTAATGTTTGTTTCATGTATTTTGAAGCTCTTGTATTAATTAGGTGAATAATGTTTTCAGAATGTCATATCCTTTCGGCTAATTGACCCCTTTATTAGAATGAAATGACCTTTCAAACTCTCTAGTAACAATCTTTGCTCTGAAATCTAGTTTGTTGGTCATTAATATAGCAATTTATTCTTTCTTTTGTTAATGTTAGCTTTCTTTTTCATTTTTAAAATTAACCTATTGGTGTTTTTCATATTTAAAGTGTATTTTTTATAGATAGCATAATATTTTCTTGCTTTTTAATCCAATCTGATAACTTCTGTCTTTTAATTTGGTGTGTTTGGACCATTTACATTTTTTTCTTCATATTTATATATCTTTTATTGACAAATAAAAATTGTATATATCTATGGTGAAAAACATGATGTTTTGAACCATGTATACATTGTGGAGTGGCTAAATCAAGCTTATTAACATATGCATGATTTCACAGTTATCTTTTTAAAATTTTTATTTTTAAAAAATTTTTGTGGATGCATGGGTAGGTGTATATATTGATGTGCTACATGAGATGTTTTGATGTAGGCATGCAGTGTGTAATAATCACATCATGGAAAATGGGGTGTCCATCCCTCAAGCATTTATCCTTTGTGTTTCAAACAATCCAATAATACTCTTTTAGTTATTTTTAAATGTACAATTAAATTGTTTTGATTATAGTCCCTATGTTGTTCTATCAAACATTAGGTCTTATTCATTCTTTCTAACTATTTTTTTGTACCCATTAACCATACCCACCTCCCCAACACAACTCACTACCCTCCCCACCCTCTGGTAACCATTCTTGTATTCTCTAACTCCATGAGTCCAATTATTTTTATTTTTAGGTCTCACTCGTAAGTGAGAATATGTGATGTTTGTCTTTTTGTGCCTGGCTTATTTCACTTAACATAATGCCTTCCAGTCCCATCCATGCAGTTGCAAATGACTAGGATCTCATTCTTTTTTATGGCCAAATAGTACTCCATTATGTATAGGTACCACATTTTCTTTATCCATTCATCTATTGATGGACACTTAGGTTACTTCCCAATCTTGGCTACTGTGAACAGAGCTGCAACAAACCTGGGAGTGAAGAAATATACTGACTTCCTTTCTTTGGGGTGTATACCCAGCAGTGGGATTGCTAGATTCTATGGTAGCTCTCTTTTTAGTTTTCTGAGGAACTGTTAAACTGTTCTCCATAGTGGTTGTATTAATTTACATTCTCACCAACAGTGTATGAAGGATCCCTTTTCTCCACATCCTATCCAGCATTTGTTATTGCCTGACTTTTAAATAAAAGCCATTTCAACTAGGGTGAGATGATATCTCATTGTATTTTTTTAAAACCTTTCCTATGGTGCTGATCATTGTAGTTTTTATTTGCATTTCTCTGATGATCAATGATGTTGAGCACCTTTACATATGCTTGTTTACCATTTGTATGTCTTTTGAGAAATGTCTATTCAAATCTTTTGCCCATTTTTAATAGGATCATTAGATTTTAGTTATCTTTTTTGGGTGATAAGAACTTAAAACCTACTCTCTTAGAAATCCTCAAGTATACAATATGTTGTTATTAAATATAGTCACCATGTTCTACAATAGATCTCTTGAACCTGTTCCTCCTAAATGAAATTTTGTATCCTTTCATCAACATTTTCCCAATATCAGCCTTCAACCCTGAATCCCTAGTAACTACCATTTTAATCTCTGCTTCTATGAGTTCAGACTTTTTTAGATTCTACATATAAGTGAGATCATACAGTACTTGTCTTTCTGTGCCTTGTTTATTTCACTTAACATAATGATAACGTCCTCTAGGTTTATCCATGTTGTTGTAGATGACAAGATTTGCTTCTTTTTTTTTTTTTTTATTCTGAATTTCTTTAACCATTTTTTTTTTGAGGGATACTTTGTTTTTTTTTTTTTTTTTTTTTTTTTTTTTTTTTTTTCAGTTGAGACGGAGTCTTGCTCTGTTGCCTGGGCTGGAGTGCAGAGGCACGATGTCGGCTCACTGCAACCTCCGACTCCCAGGTTCAAGCAATTCTCCCACCTCAGCCTCCTCACTAGCTGGGATTACAGGTGCATGCCACCATGCCCGGCTAATTGTTGTATCTTTAGTAGAGACAAGGTTTTGCCATGTTGGCAAGGCTGTCTTGAACTCCTGACCTCAAGTGATCTGCCTGCCTCTGCCTCTCAAAATGCTGGGATTACAGGTGTGAGCCACCACGCCCGGCTCCCTAGCTTGATTTCATATCTTGGCTATTGTGAATAATGTTGCAATGAACATGGGAGTGCCAATAGCTCTTTGATATATTGATTGCATTTCCTTTGGATATATACACAGCAGTGGGATTGGATCATGCTATAGTTATATTTTTAATTTTTTGAGGAACCACTATACTGTTTTCCATAATAACTATACTGATTTATGTTCCCACAAACAGGCACAAGTGTTTCCTTTTCTTTTTCTCCATATCCTTACCAAGACTTGCTATGTTTTCTCTTTTTTGATAATAGTTATTCTAACAAGTGTGAGATAATAGAAGTATCTCATTATAGTGTTTTGTTTGTTTGTTTTTGAGTTTTTGAGACTGAGTCTGGCTTTGTTGCTCAGGCTGGAGTACAGTGGTGCAATCTTGGCTCACTGCAACCTCTGCCTCCTGGGTTCAAGTGATTCTCATGCCTCAGCCTCCAGAGTAGCTGGCATTACAGGTGCGTGCCACCATGCCTGGCTAATTTTTTGTATTTTTAGTAGAGACGGGGTTTCACTGTGTTAGCCAGGATGGTCTCAATCTCCTGACCTTGTGATCTGCCTACCTTGATCTCCCAAAGTGCTGGAATTACAGGTGTGAGCCACTTCGCCCAGTCCTGTTGTTCATTCTTTTATCTTTCTGTTTCGTCTCATTTAATCACCATAATAACCCAACAAGACAGGAACTATTATTATCCCCATTTTTCTTTCTCTTTTTTTTTTTGGCGGTGGGGAATGAAGTTTCATTCTTGCCACCTAGGCTGGAGTGCAACGGCGCGATCTGCGCTCACTCCAACCTCCGCCTCCTGGGTTCAAGTGATTGTCCTGCCTCAGCCTCCCAAGTAGCTGGGATTACAGGCATGCACCACCACGCCCAGCTAATTTTTGTGTTTTTAGTGTTTTAGAGATGGAGTTTCATCATGTTGGCCAGGCTGGTCTTGAATTCCTGACCTCAGGTGATCAGCCCACCTCGGCCTCCCAAAGTGTTGGGATTACAGGTGTGAACCACCATGCCCAGCCTCATTGTAGTTTTAATTCACATTCCCTGATGATGAGTGGGTTGACTATTTTTCCATATACCTGTTGGCCATTTGTATGTCTTCTTTTGAGAAATGTCTATCCAGGTTCTTTGCTCATTTTAAAATCAGGTTGTCTTCTCACTATTAACTTGTTTGAGTTCCTTATATATTTTTGATATTGACCCTGTATCAGAAGTGTTGTTTACACATATTTTCTCCCACTCTGTAGGTCATCTTTTTACTCTGTTGATTGTTTCTTTTGCTGTGCAGCAGCTTTTTAGTTTGATGTAATTCTATTAGGGTTTCCAGTATGACTGGGGGAATAGTGTATTATGTATTCTTTTGTGTCTGGTCTGCTTTTCTCTCCACTCAACATTGTATCTGTAAGATTTATTTGTGTTGTTTTATGTATCAGTAGTTTGTTACTTAGTGATTGATATCTAACATTCCAATATGTAAACAAACTACATTTATTTACCAATTTTATTATTGATGGACATTTAGATTGTTTGAGGTTACTATGAATAAAATTGCCATGGACATTTACGTAGGAGTGGTTTGATAGGTATGTGACAGCACTATGCACTAGATGCTGTGAGAGCACAGATGGATGTTTCTGGGGAAAGTGAAGCTTGAGCTGAGTTTTTAGGGGCGTAAGAGGTGACTGATGGGAAAGTAAAGGAGAGGTTTCTAGACAGGAAGAAGAGTCATAAGCAAAAAGGAAGAGAATCAGTAATAAATTATAAGAAAGGAGGCAGAAAAGAGACCAAAGTGGTACGTGGACATTGTTATGATAAATTAAAGAGCTCAAACTTCACCCCAAGGAATTTCAAACATGGTAAGATTTTCTTTCAATAAAAATATCTCTGATCACAGCATGGAAAATGGATTGCAGAAGGGTGGAACTGGAGACTGGGAGACCTGTTAGGAAGTTTTGGTGAGGGGCTTTCCAAACCAGATAACAAAACATTATGTTATAAAGTTACAACAGTTAAGTCACCATGGTAGTCTACCAAAAAAAAGATAGATTTGAATGTAAAATTTGTGTATGGTAAAAATAACACAATGCTACTGAACAAATAATAAACTAGGGAGAAAATATTTCAAAATATATAGTAGACAAATTGTAACTATATTAATAATTCCCTAAGATAAATAAGAAAAGAGCAAAAAATCTAATAGGAAAACAGGTAAGGAATACAAAGGGGCAATCTACAGATGAAATATAAATGGACAATCATGAAAAAATGTTAAACTACTGCCTAAGTGATTATGTCTAAAATTAAAATAATGAGAAAAAATTTACATCTCAGAGTAGCAAAAGGTAAGAATATTTATGATATCAAATGCTGGCTTGAGAATAGGGAAACACGCGGGGCGCGGTGGCTCAAGCCTGTAATCCCAGCACTTTGGGAGGCCGAGACGGGCGGATCACGAGGTCAGGAAATCGAGACCATCCTGGCTGACACGGTGAAACCCCGTCTCTACTAAAAAATACAAAAACTTAGCCGGGCGAGGTGGCGGGCGCCTGTAGTCCCAGCTACTCGGGAGGCTGAGGCAGGAGAATGGCGTAAACCCAGGAGGTGGAGCTTGCAGTGAGCTGAGATCCGGCCACTGCACTCCAGCCTGGGCGACAGAGCGAGACTCCGTCTCAAAAAAAAAAAAAAAAAAAGAGAATAGGGAAACACATGTTTAAAATATAAATTGGATGGCCGAGTGTGATGGCTCACGCCTATAATCCCAGCACTTTGGGAAGCCGAGGCAGGCGGATCACCTGAAGTCAGGAGTCCAAGACCAGCCTGGTCAACGTGGTGAAACCCCATCTCTACTAAAAATACAAAAATTAGCCAGGCCTGGTTTGCCTGTAATGCCAGCTACTTGGGAGGCTGAGACAGAAGAATCGCTTGAACCCGGGAGGCGGAGGTTGCAGTGAACCAAGATTCCACCATTGCACTCCATCCTGGGCAACAAGAGTGAAACTCTGTCTCTAAAAAAAAAAAAAAAAAAAAAAAAAAAAAATTGGTGCAATCATTTGGAAAGCAACTGGCACGTATATTTTGACCTTGAACACGTTACAGGAAATATTTGAAAGATTTACACAGAAATTTTCCCAGAAATATTTTCACTATAAAACAAAGATATACTTCCAATGATATTCATTTGAATGTTGCTTATAATAGTAAAAGCATGGGATAATCTAAGTAGGGTTTTGAGAAGCTGTGTTACATCTATACGGTGGAACACTCTTCCTATTTTTTTAAAAATTAAGCATATATATATATATATTTCAAGAATAGAAAGGTATCGACAGTATGCTATTGGGTGAAAAAGGTCAAGTTCTAGAAAATAATGGAAGGTATGATGTTATTTTTACAAACATTTGTTAAATGTAGTATATGTCAGAAACTGGGCCATTAACTAGTGATCCAGAAAAGAACAAGATAGAAAAAGTTCTGGCAATTGTGGAGTTAAAAAATCGTCAACAGGTTAAAAATCATTAACCCCTGGGGAAAGCAAATGACAGAAGTGAGAGGGGGAAGGATGTTTACTTTTTCCTTTATTTACATATTTGGATTATTACATTTTTGTCAATAAGCAACTTTTGCTTTTGTAATTTAAAAACTAAGCCTTAAAAGAAGTCAGTTATACTATTTTTATCAAATATTTAAAGCAGTGGTAAAACCAATTAACATTCTTGAAAGTGTGAAGAAATGGATGCTCTTATACTCTGTTTTAGAGAGCTTTCATTTGCATATACATTTTGGATTGCAACTTGGTAATATATATTTTTTAAAACCTTAAAAATTTGCTTTGATACAAAAATTTTCTAGGAATTTATCTTGGGGAAAAATTTAAAAGTATGAAAAAATCTACAAATATGTTCATTGCAGCTTTCTTTATAACAGTGTAAAATTGGCAACAACTTAAATATCCTTCAACATGGGATTGCTTAATTAAATCATGGTACAAACGTAAAATTTAAAATGACTATTGGCAGCATGTCGGTTGCCACCCTAACCGTCATTTTCCTTTTCTCCCTTGCTAACAGAATTGCCATTTTTTGAAGATATTGAGTGGCAAGATGATCAAGGAAGACGGGTGCAGTTCAGGTAGTGAATTGTGATTGATGATGGTCACCTTACACCCACGTATTTGGTTTAGGAGTTGACAGATGGTCTATTTCCGGTCAGTGAGACATCAAAGTAGTTATTTATGGAGTTTTTTGGAAGTATGCATTATATTTAAGAGGTGCATGAAGAGAAAACTGTTTATTTTCACCTTCTTTGGATATTTTGTGTGAAGATGTAAGAATGTGATGCTTGGAGCTATGTAGCTATCTGAGGCTCTTGAGAGAAAGCCATGAGTCACAGAGAAACCACCCAAAGCCTTCACTGTTGAATGGTCATGACCAGTTTTGAAACTGTCTAATTCCAGACTTTTTAATTATTAATTTTTTTTGGTTGAGCATCAACATTACTTACAAGTAAAATTGACCTGATTGATAAAGCTCTATACGCAGTGAAAAGATGTACAACTCTGGAATTAGCTTATGTTGAAATCATGGGTAGCTCTTACTAGTGCTACTCACCATTACACCATGAACTATTTACATAAATTATCAAAGCCTTAGTTTTCCCATCTATAAAATGGAAATAATATAGTTTCTATCTTATAAGGAAGTTTTTAATGTCAGTGACAAATCTTTATGTATATATATATAGAGTTTAGCAGAGTGACTTTAGTGAAGCTCAGTATTAACTATTAATAAAGTAACAATATTAATCTATACTGATATAGAGGATATACATGTAATATTAAGTGATGAAAGCATCATTATGTACAGCAGTTACCATTTTATAAAAATAAATATATATCCCTAGAAAAATTCTAGAAATGCATACCAATTAAGGTATTATTAATAATAATGCTTATCTTTGGGTATTAGGATTACTGATACTTTTAATTCTGTTCTTTTTATTTTTCTAAATGTTCTGGAATTTTAAAAGTAAGCATATATTATACACATACATGTATACATACACACACATACACATATATGTTTTAAAGCAGTTAAATTTGGTGGGTGGTATGAAGAGGCAGAAAGAATGGAAAAACCTGCAGAGAATATTCAGAGGGAGTGAAGAATAGGGAGTGAGAACAGCTGCAGAAGCAAAGGGAGGAACTGATTTTAGGAAAGGGGTAATCAACATTATGGAGTGCTTCTGGAGAGTGACAAGTCAGATAAAGATTGAAAAGCATTCACTGAGTTTCATCTTACAGAGACCAGTGGTTACCTTAGAGAGAACTGTGTCAACTAAGAAACCAGAGTGCAGTGAAAATGAGAAGTAAATGCTCAACTAAGAAAGGAGTTGAAAAATGACTAAATGGCAAAAGTAAATGTATATTAATCTTTCAATAAGCTGGACTGTGAAGAAGAAAGAGAGGGAGTGTTTCAGGAAAAATCCAGCAAAGAAGAGATTTAAGCTACAGAATGGGAGAGAGAGTAGTTAGGGCAGGGGTCCCAAAGAGGCAGAAGAAAATGGTATCCAGTTGTATTTGTGTGGGAAAAAAATCTTTCAGTGAGAATTTTCATCACTTCATTTAGTGGTGTTTTTCGCTTTGAGGGACAGAATTTCATAATTTTAATGTAAAATATTTTTCATTATTGTCAGTGATTTTATGTCTTATTGTAAAAATAATTTCTTATCCCAAGGTCATAAAGATGCTCGCCTATATTCTCTTCTAAAAATGTTTAAAATTTGCATTTAAGTCCATAGTTCATCTTCAGTTGATTTTTGTTTATGGCATGAGGTAGATATCTTATTTCATCAAAAAACGATAGCCAATTATCTCAGGTTTGTTACTTTTATCCATTGGTATTTGGTGGTACCTCTGCCATGCACAATAGTGATTTGTAAGAGCTAAGTGTTAGCATCTCTCTCCAACTCTGCATTCCCTGAAGTCATACTGGTACCTTGAAAGCAGGCAAGTTTTAGTATTTACACATGGAAATCAGCAGGCAACTACAAACAAGGCTGTTTTGGCTGGGAAGCTGGCTAGTTTGTGATGAATGGCTTTTTCAAAAGGAATCTAGATTCTAGAATCTAGATGCTAGATTTGAATTGCTAATATTTTGGCAGATTTAGCATAGATTGTTGCATCTATGTTCATGAGTAAGATTAATCTGAAATTTTTTTTTTTGTAATACTTTCGCTTGGCTTTTGAATGGAAATTGTGCTATCATTGTAAATTAACTGGGAATTGCTTTCTTTCTTTCTATTCTCCGGAAAAGTTTGATTAAAACTGAAATTAACTCTTTCCAGTAGAACTTATCAGTAAAATCATTTTGGGCCTGCTATGGTGTGTGTGTGTGTGTGTGTGTGTGTGTGTGTGTGCGTGCGCACACACGTGTATGTGCATGCATGCACATGCCTGTGAAAAGATTTAGGGTACTGACACAATTTCTTTTTCTTTTTTTTTGAGACAGAGTCTCATTCTGTCGCCCAGGCTGGGGTGCAGAGTCGCCATCTCGGCTCACTGCAACCTCCACCTTTTGGGTTCAAGTGATTCTCGTGCCTCAGCCTCCCAAGTAGCTGGAACTATAGACCCCCGCCACCATGCCTGGCTAATTTGTGTATTTTTAGTAGAGATGAGGTTTCGCCTTGTTGGCCAGGCTGGTCTCGAACTACTGACCTCAAGTGATCCACCTGCCTCGGCGGTGCCAGGATTACAGGCCTGAGCCACAGTGCCTGGGCAACAATTTCAATATTGGTTGTAAGACCATTCATGTTTTCCTATTTTTATTTCATTTTTTTTCTGTTGTTTTTCTGGAGTCCATTTTCTAAGAAGTTGTCCTTCTTACTCAAGTTATCAAATCTATTGGCATAAAGATTTTCTTAACATTCCTGTGTTAGCTTTTTAATTATGCTTGATCTGTAGTTTTAAAAAAAATTTTCAATATTTTAATATGTGTCTCCCTTTTTATTGATCAACCTTGCCAGAGGTTTGCCAATTTTGTTGGCATTTCAAAAACAACCTTTTTCTTTGTTGATGCTCTTTGGTGTGTATTTGTTTTCCGTTTCTTTAATTTATGTTTTGATTATTTTTTCACTTTTAATATCTTGTTCTGTTGCCCTTTGTCTAATGTTAAAAGTCTGGCCGGATGCAGTGGTTCACTGCATAGTGGCTCACTGCCAGACCTAACTTTTAACATTAGAAAAAGAGCATTTTTGGAAGCCAAGTTGAGAGGATAGTTTGAGGCCAGGAGTTTGAGATCAGCCTGGCCAACATAGTGAGACCCCTGTCTGTACAAAATAAATAAAATTGTCTTATTAATTTTTTACCTTTTCTTTTTTCTGAAATTTGGCTATATATTTTCTCCTAGCACTACAAGTTTTGATCTGTACTATTTTTGTTATAATTTAGGTCAATTTTTTAAACTTCCATCATATTTTTCTTTATTCCATGAATAATTGCTAAATATATAACTTTTTGAATATTTTAAAAATTTATTTATTGTGACTATTATACTGTATATAATACTGATGCATCAAAATTTATCAAGACTCGCTTTATCTCCTAACACGTGGTCCATTTTCATAAACACTACATGTGTATTTAAAAGGTTACAGTTTTTGCAGTTGCTGGGTACAATGTTCTATATATTTCTATTAAATTAAACTGTTCATATATTCCTTATCCTTACAAGTTTTAAAAATCTGTTTTACTGTTAATTATTAAGAGAGTTTCTTAAAATCTGTCATCTTGATGGTAGATTTGTCAATTTCTCCTTGTGATTTTGTCAATATTTGATTTATACTAAAGGTGAGTTACTATTTGAATAAGTTTTTCTCAACATTTTATTGACTTCTACATAAAACTGACCTCTACATTAAACTTGAAATAATAGTTCAGTGAACATTTATATATCTTTTGCCTAGATTTACGAACCACTAACCTTTGCCACATTGCTTTCTCTATTTCTATATGTGTATGGATGAATATATATGTATATATTTTTTAACATAGAGGTGAAATTGACATAAAATTAACAATTTGGAGTGCACAATTCAGTGGCATTTAGAACATTCACAATGTTGTGCAACCACCACCTCTATTTCTAAAACATTTTCATCACCTCAGGAAAAGCCTTATATCTACTGAGCAGTCACTTCCTACTCCCCCAACCAGCTCTTGGGAACCACCCATCAATATATCTCTATGGATTTACCTATTCTAGGTTGTCCATGTAATATGGGATCTTTCTATTTGGCTTCTTCATTTAGCATAATCTTTTGAAGTTCAAGCACGTTGTAGCATGTATCAGTACTTCATCTCTTCATAAGACTGAGTAATATTCCATTATATGTATGTACATTTTGTTTATGTATTCATCTGTTAATGGACATTTGGACCATTTCTATTAATACCTTTTGGCTATTGTGAATAATGCTGCTATAAACATTTGTGTAAAAGCATCTGTTTGACCTTCTGTTTTCAGATCTTTTGGGTATATAGTTAGGAGTGGAATTGCTGGCCATATGGTAATTATATGTTTAACTTTTTGAAAAAATCGTTATCTGTTTCTACAGTGGCTGCATCATTTTACATTCCCACTAGCAATTTGTGAGAGTTCTAATTTCTCCACATCTTACCAATACTTGTTATTTTCCAGTGATGACAATGATGATTATTACTATTATGGCTCACCTAGTAGGTATGGAGTAGTATCTCATTGTGGGTTTGATTTGCGTTTCTCTAGTGGCTAATGATGTGGAACAATTTTTCATGTGCTTGTTGACAATTTGTATAATCTTTTTCGGAGAAATAGCTATCAAGAACTTTGCTCATTTTTAAATTGGGTTGTCTTTTTGTTATTGAAGTGTTAAAATTCTTTAAATATATTATGGACAGGAAACTCTCTCTTTTTTTTTTTTTTTTTGAGACAGAGTCTCGCTCTGTTACCCAGGCTGGAGTACAGTGGCACAATCTTGGCTCACTGCAACCTCCACCTCCCGGGTTCAAGCAATTCTTCTGCCTCAACCTCCCGAGTAGCTGGGATTACAGGCATGTGCCACCACGCCCAGCTAATTTTTAGTAGAGACGGGGTTTCACCGTCTCTACTAAATATTGGCCAGGCTGGTCTCAAACTCCTGACCTTGTGATTTGCTGGCCTCGGCCTCACAAAGTGCTGGAATTACAGGCGTGAGCCACCGCACCTGGCCTCTGGACACTAGACTCTTATCACATATATGATTTGCAAGTATTTTCTCCCTTGTATCAGTTGTCTTTTCATTTAATAATGGCCTTTGATGTATGAATGTTTTTCATTTTGATAAAATCAAGTTTATTTTGTTGTCTGTTGCTCACGCTTTTGATAGCATATCTAAGAATCCACTGTTCAAGGACATGAAAATTTACCCCTATATTTTCCGCTAAGAGTTTTATAGTTTTTGTTCTTACATTGAGGTCTTTGATCCATTTTGAGTTAATTTTTCTATGTGCTGTGATGTAGGGGGTGCCTGTTTATTCTTTTGCATGTGATATTCAGTTGTCCCAGAACCATTTGTTAAAGAGACTATTCGTTCCCCATTGAATGGTCTTGGCATTCTTGTTGAAAATCAATTGGCCATAGATGTATGGATTTACTTATGGACTCTCAATTTTACTCCATGGTTCTACAGGTTTATCCTTATGCCAGTATCACCTTGTTTTGATTACTTTAGATTTGTATAAGTTTTAAACCAGGAAGTGTGTGACTTCCAGCTTTGTTATTCTTTTTTCTTTTTGAGACGGAGTCTCGCTTCATCGCCCAGGCTGAAGTGCAATGGCACAATCTTGGCTCACTGCAGCCTCTGCCTCCTGGGTTCAAGTGATTCTCCTGCTTCAGCCTCCCCAGTAGCTGGGGTTACAGGCGCCTGCCACCAGGCTGGCTAATTTTTGTATTTTAGTAGAGACGAGTTTTCACCATGTTGGCCAGGCTAGTCTCAAACTCCTGACCTCAAGCGATCTACCCGCGTTGGCCTCCCAAAGTGCTGGGATTACAGGCCTGAGCCACCATGCCTGGCCTGTAATTCTTTTTCAAGATTGTTTTGGCCCCTTGTAGCTATATGAATTTGAGAATTGGCTTTTACATTTTTGTGAAAAGGCCATTGGAATTTTGACAGGAATTATGTTATCTCTGTAGATTTGGATAGTATTGCCATCTTTAGTTTTCCAATCCACCAACACAAGGTGTGCTTCTATTTATTTAGCTCCTTTTTAATTTCTTTCAGCAATGTTTCAGTGTAGATGCCTTTCACTTCCTTGTTTAAATTTATCATGAGATATTTTTGTCTTTTGGATGTTATTATAGTGGAATTGTATCCTCACTTTCTTTTTCAGATTGTTTAGTGCTTCTGTATAGCAACGGAACTGATTTTTGAGTATTGTATTACACCTGCAATTTGGATGAATTCACTTATTAGCTCTATTGTTTCTTCTGTGGATTTTTTTTTGAGACTGAGTCTTGCTTGTCGCCCAGGCTGGAATGCAGTGGTACGATCTCGGCTCACTGCAAGCTCCGCCTCTTGGGTTCACGCCGTTCTCCTGCCTCAGCCTCCCGAGTAGCTGGGACTACAGGTGCCTGCCACCACGCCCGGCTAATTTTTTGCATTTTTAGTAGAGAGGGGGTTTCACCATGTCAGCCAGAATGGTCTCGATCTCCTGACCTTGTGATCCGCCTGCCTTGGCCTCCCAAAGTGCTGGGATTACAGACGTGAGCCACCGCACCCAGCCTTTTCTGTGGATTTTTTGATATTTTCCATATAATAAGGTCATCTGCAAAAAGGAATAGTTTTACTTTTTCTTTTTAATCTATATTCCTTTTACTTTTTTCTTGCCTAATTTCTCTAGCTAGAACTTCCAGTAAAATGTTAAATTGTACCTGTGAAAGTGGACATACTTGTCTTGTTCCTGATCTTGGGAGAAAAGCTTTCAGTCTTTCACTATTGAGTATAGTATTAGCTGTGGGTTATTCATAAATGCCCTTTATTATGTTAAGGAAGTTCCTTCCTATTTTTAGTTTTCTGGGTGTTTTTGCTCATGAAATAGTATTGAATTTTGTCAAATGTTTTTCTGCATCAATTGAGATGATAATATCGTTTTTCCTTCATTCTATTAATGTGATATGTTACATTGATCGATTTTCGTATGTTGAATCATCCTTACATTCTGTAGATTCCTGGTATAAAACCCATGTGGTCACACTGTGTAATCTTTTAATATGCTGTTGAATTTCATTTGCTAGTATTTTGTTGAGGAGTTTTGCAACTATATTCATATATGCTGAGTATATTGCATATTCTCCTGTGGTTTCTTTACTTGGCTTAGGTGTCAGGGCAATGCTGGTTTCATAGAATGAGTAGAAAGCATTCCTTTCTCTTCTTTAGGAAGACTTTTAGAAGGATTGATGTTAATTCTTTATATGTTTGGTATAATTCACCAGCGAAGTCATCTGGTCCTGGAGTTTTCTTTGTTGGGAGTTTTATTATTATTATTACTGATGTAATCTCTCTCTCTCTCTCTCTCTCTCTCTTTTATTTTTTGAGCCCTGCTCTGTCACTCAGGCTGAAGTGCAGTGGCACAATCTTGGCTCACTGCAACCTCTGCCTCCTGGGTTCAAGCAATCCTCCTGCCTCAGCCTCCTGAATAGCTGAGACTACAGGTGCATGCCACCATGCCGAGCTAATTTTTTGTAGAGGCAGGGCTTCACCATGTTACCCAGGCTGGTCTCAAGCTTTCCTTCTGCCTCAGCCTCCCAAAGTGCTAGGATTACAGGTGTGAGCCACTGCGCCCTTTTAAATGTAAATGGTTGTTGCTTGATGTTCCCTCTGACCCCTGCTTTTTGCTATATCCCATTGGTTCTGGTATGTTGTTTTCATTTTTATTTATATCTAAGTATTCTCCAACTTCCGTTGTGATTTCTCCTTTGATCTATTCATTGTTTAAGAGTGTTTTTAAATTTCCCATATTGGTGAATTTTCACAAATTTATTTGTGAATAAAAATAGTTTTCCTTTTGTTAATTGATTTTTAGGTGCATCCCATTGTGGTCAGAAAATATACTTCCTTTGATTTCAATTTTTAATAATTTATTGAAACAATAACATATTGTTATGTGGCCTAATATATGATCTCTCCTGTAGAATGTTCCATGTGCATTTGAGAAGATTGTTTATTGTGTTGTTGGGTAGAGAGTTTTATCTATATCTGTCAGGTCTGGTTTAAATAGGTCTAGTTGGTCTAGGTCAGTGCTATTCAATCTTTTGGCTTTCCTGGGCCACATAGGAAGAACAATTGTCTTGGGCCACACATGAAATACACTAACACTAACCATAGCCGATGAGCTAAAAAAAAAAAAAAAGAAATCACACACAAAAATCATATCTTAAGAAAGTTTACAATTTTGTATTGGGCCACATCCAAAGTCATCCTGGGCTGCATGCAGCCTGTGGGACTGCAGGTTGGAAAAGCTTGGTCTAGGTTGTTCAGATCTTTTATTTTCTTACCAATATTCTGTCTGGATGTTCTAACCCTTATTGAGAGTAGGGTATTGAAGTTTCCAAATAATATTGTAGAGTTCTCTATTTCTCTCTTCAATTCTGTCAGTATTTGTTTCATATATTTTTGAGTTGTTTTGTTTGGTGCAAATATGTGCATAATTTTTATATCTTGTTGATAAATTGACCCTTTTATCAATACATAATCACCTTCTTTTTCTCTTGTAGCAGTTTTTGGCTTTAAGTCTAAAGTATAACCATTCCTATTCTTTTTTGATTACTATTTGCATGGAATATCTTTTTCACTCTGTATTAGTTTCCTAGGGGCACTGTAACAAAGTATTGCAAATAGGGTGCCTTAAAACAACACAAATATATCTCTTACAGTTCTGGATGCCTAAAATTATAAATCAAAGTGTTGGCAGGATTATGCTGTTTCTGAAGCCTCTATGGCAGAATCCTTTCTTGCCTCTTCCAGCTTCTGGTAGTCCCAGGAATTCCTTGGCTGATAGCTGCATAACTTCAATCTCTGCCTCCTTCTTCACATGTCTTTCTTCCCTGTGTCTCTTCTCCTCTTCTCTCTCTCTCTCTTTTTTTCTTTTTTCTAAAATCTTGTTTTTATTTTATTTTATTTTTTTTGGAGACAGGGTCTCACTCTGTTGCCCAGGCTGGAGTGCAGTGATGGAATCATGGCTCACTGCAGCCTCAACCTCCTAGGCACAAACAATCCTCCCACCTGAGCCTCCCAAGCAGTTGGAAATACAGGTACATGCCACCACACTTGGCTAATTTTGTGTGTGTGTGTGTGTGTTTGTGTGTGTGTGTGTGTCTGTGTGCATGTAGAGACAGGGTCTTACTATGTTGCCCAGGCTGGTTTCGAACTCCTGGCCTCAAGTGATCCTCCTGCTGTGGCCTCCCAAAGTGCTGGGATCACAAGTGTGAGGCACTATGCCCAGCCTTCTCCTCCTGTTATAAGCACACCAGTCATACTGATTTAGGGCCCATCCTAATGACCTCATCTTAATTCGATTATGTGTGCAAAGACCCTATTTCCAAATAAGGTCACATTGACAGGTGCTGGCTGTTAGGACTTTAATATATCTTTTAGAGGGACATAATTTAACCCACATACCATCCTTTCACTCAAATGATTTGTGTCTTTGGATCAGTCACTTGTGGATAGCATACAGTTGCATCGGTTTTAAAAACACACTGCTGGGGCCGGGCACAGTGGCTTACACCTGTAATCCCAGCACTTTGGGAGGTAGAAGTGGGCGGATCATGAGGTCAAGAGATCGAAACAATCTTGGCCAACATGATGAAACCCCATCTCTACTAAATATACAAAAATTAGCTGGGCGTGGTGGTGTGCTCCTGTAGTCCCAGCTACTCAGGAGGCTGAGGCCGGAGAATCGCTTGAACCCAGGAGGCAGAGGTTGCAGTGAGCCGAGATCGTGCCACTGCACTCCAGCCTGGTGACAGAGCGAGCCTCCATCTCACAAAACTAACAAACAAACAAACAATAAACCAAAAACACATCATGCTAATTTTTCTGCCTTTTGATTTGAAAGTTTAATCTATTTACATAAAGTAATAACTGATAAGAAAGTACTACTTATGCCATTTTGCTCTTTGTTTTCTGTATGTCTTTTTAAAAAATTCCTAACCTTTGTGTAAATACTACCAGAGTAAGACTTTTCTAAAATGTCAAAAAAACAACAGATGTTGGTGAGGATGCAGAGAAAAGGGAAACTCATACACTGCTGGTGGGAATGCAAACCAGTACAACTTCCATGGAAAACAATATGGAGGCTCTCAAAGAACTAAAAGCAGAACCATCATTCCATCCAGCAATCCCACCACTGGTTATCTACCCAATGGCAAATAAGTCATTGTATCAAAGAGACACCTGCACCCATATGTTTATCACTGCACCATTCCCAATAGCAAAGATATGGAATCAACCTAAGTGTCTATCCACAGATGATTGGACAAAGAAAATATGGTTTATGTATACCATGGAATACTACTCAGCCATTAAGAAAAAGAATGAAATCATGTTTTTTGTAGCAACATGGTTGGAACTGGAGGCCATTATCTTAAGTGAAATAACTCTGAAATGGAAAGTTAAATACCTCATGTTCTCACCCATAAGTGGGAGCCAAACAATGTGTACACATGGACATGGAGTGTGGAACAATAGACACTGGAGACTTGGAAGGTGGGAGGGTTCGAGGGGGCTGAGAAATGAGAAACTACCTTTTGGGGACAATTGTAGACTATCTGGGTGATGGGGACACTGAAAGCCCAGACTTCACCACTACATGGTACGTTCATGGAACAAAACTGCACTTGTACCCCCTAAATCTACAAAAATTAAAAAAAAATACTTTTCTAAAAGAACTTTTAAAGACACCTGGTTTAATCAAATACAATTTAGTTAACTATGCAGTTTTAGCATACTTCTAATTAAGTATCATAATTCATAATAATAGCAAAAATATACACGATACCTAGAGTTAACAGTGTTAACTCTAAATGTTTGGTCATGATACCATTATGAAGGCTTCAAAAAGTAAAATTTATCATATGCTTGATTCTAAATTCCATATTTTTCTATCAGCTCTTCTGCTTTAGAAATAAAGGCACTCATTGTATCTTCCTTTGATAATCCTTTTTGGAGGTTCTGTGCTTCCCATTTGGCCTTGCCTTTTAATTCTAGCATTTCTGGACACTCAATAGTAATGTTTCCAATTTACAGCTTGTTTCTAAAACCCATAGAGTTCTTTCAGTTCTTCATCATCTGGTCTTGTTTTCAGCTTCCTCACATCTTCCGTGATCATGTCAAAATCAGCCTGCAGGGACACGGTAGCTGGCTGGGCTGTTGCTGCTCTCCAGGCACTCCTTCTGTATGTCTTATGCCTTTTTTGTTCCTCATTTCCTCCATTACTGCCTTCTTTTGTCTTGCATTGATTTTTTTTTTTTTGTAGTGTACCATTTAATACCCTTCTAATTTTCTTGACCTTTTTTAGAAACAGGGTCTTGCTCTGTTGCCCAGGCTGCAGTGCAGTGGCATGATCATGGCTTACTGCAGCCTCAAACTCCTCTAATTTTCTTATCAGTATGTTAAAAAAAATTTTAAGTAGTTACCACAGAGGTTACAATTAACATCATAAATTTATACCAACCTAGTTTAAACTGATCCCAATTTAGCTTTAATAGCATACAAAAATCTCTGCTCTATACAGCTCTGCCCATACTTTATGTTGTGATTGTCACAAATTATATCTTTATATGTTGTGTGTCCATTAACAAAAATATATACGATTTTTTCCTTACTTTTTTTGTTATTTAAGCACCAAGCACAGGAGAAGCAAGGATACAAGAATTTTTATGTATTTATCTCTTAAATCACGTGGGAAATAAAAAAAGGAGTTATAAACTAAAAATACAGGAACACTGAGTTTTATATTTATTTATATACTTACCTTTACTGGAGTTCTTTATATGGCTTCTTGATATGGCTTCCAGTTTCTGTCTTCATTTCAGCCTAAAGGAATCTCATTTAGTATATTTTTGTAGAGCAGTTTCACTGGGAATAAACTTTCTTAGCTTTTGTTTATCTGGAAATGTCTTAATTTCTCTCTCCTTTTTGAAGGACAGTTTTGTGTTTCTGGATTCTTGGTTTACTAAAAGAAAAAGAGAAGTGGGGAGAGGAGGAAAGGGCCAGGGAGAGAGAGAGGGAGAGAGAAAGAAAAGGTAGAAAAGGAAGAAAAGATGTCTCTTAGTCGGCTTTGTACTGGAGCGCTCCTTCAATGTTTAGACAAGCTGTTTATAGCTCTGCCTTCGCCTTCACTTCCTGCTTGCATTGAACCTAGAGATCAACCAGAAGTGGAAGCTAATCTTCCACATAGATCTTCTCAGGTCTTTTCCAGCGTGTGTTCTACCTTGGGTATGCACATGGCTTTCTAAGTTCCCCAATATATGTGGACACTTTTGAATGCCTAATTTTTCAAAGAAACTCTCTCCCTGTCTTTTCCTTCCAGGCTTTCAGCATATCTGTAGTTTGCCTCAATTGTAATTTTTTGTCCCAGGTGTAGCATGTTGTTTATTGGTCTTATAATGTTTGCAAGGAATGCTCTTTGCATAGCCACTTTTCTTCCATGAGTAAGTCTGAGTTAGGTGAAACAAAGGCAAGCTCCTTGTGTCAGTCCTTCAGGTAACCTTCAGACAGGTTAGAAAAGACAAACATGATTCTTTGTGAATACGATCTGCTCTTTTATCTCTGGAGCCAGAGTGAAGGGTCCAACACTGGCTGCTGTCTTCAAGACTTTCACTTAGTCTGGGAGAAAGGTGGAGCAAAGGCAAGTGAAAATTGAGCAAAGCTTTCTGGCATTTTTAATGTTTGTTTCTTGATTTGGTGTTCAGTTTTTTGCTGTAAACCTTTGACTGTTTTCCAGAGTTTTGATAAAATTGATTGCTACAATTTTGCTCAATTTATCAGTGTTTCTGTGGAAGAAGAGAGTGGGGGAGAGGAGGAAAGGGCCAGGGGGAGAGAGAGAAAGATGCTCCCTCTTGCACCATTTTAATCAGTGTCACCATATATCCTTTTTAATGAGCCATTTGAAAGTAAATTGCAAATATCATAGCACTTCCTTCCCCCAAACTTAAACAGTATATCTTAGAAAAATACAAGTGTATGGGTATACTCTCATCAAAGACATTTAACATTGATACCATATTATTATCTAATATACGTTCTATTATTAATTTTCCTCAGTTGTCCTAATACAGCTTTTCCCTCCATTCCTATTCAAGTATCACACAAAGCATGGTGGCAAATGTGTTTTTAATTGCTTTATTTTCCCAGTGAATTGAACCTTTTGTTGAGTGAAGATGCTGAAACTAACTTTTACTCATAAGAGCTGCAACCCATAAGAGCTGATGTTAAATTTTTAGAATTTTGTGAGTCAGTTAACTTCACATTGGTGGCTTGAAATTGGCCAAGGTAAGGATATTTTCACCACAGAAACTGAAAAACACTAGAAATAAGTCTTCCCCTTCCCCTGAGTGCCTATTAAATATTTACCAGTGTACTATAGCTTTTTATCAATGTCTAGGGATTCATTTTATTTCTGATAATGGTTTTTTCCTTAAATATTTGTCTTAATACTATCATATGTCCCCTGGATTTTATTTCCCTGATACATTGTTTTTCTTTTTTTTTCCCACTTTTAATCTTTCTTTGTCTTTATAGTTGAAATAAATCACTTTAAGGCAGCATATGTTTGGGCTGGGGGCGGTGGCTCACGCCTGTAATCCCAGCACTTTGGGAGGCCAAGGTGAGTGGATTACCTGAGGTCAACATTTCAAGACCAGCCTGGCCAAAATGGCGAAACCCCATCTCTACTAAAAAAAAAAAAAAAACAATTAGCCAGGCATGGTGGTGGATGGATGTAATCCCAGCTATTCGGGAGGCTGAGGCAGGAGAGTTGCTTGAACCTGGGAGGTAGAGCTTGCAGTGAGCTGAGATCGTGCCACTGCATTCCAGCCTCGGTGACAGAGCAAGACCCCATCTCAAAAATAAAATAAAATCTCAATTTGACAATCTTTGATTGTAACTTAGAGTTTAGTCCATTTGGACACTAGTTATTATTGATATATTTGAATTTATCTCTGTTTTCCTTGTGCTGGATTATGTCCTATTTGACCCCCTTCTGTCCCCCACTACTCCCTGTAAGTCACTGATACTATGTGCTGCTCTGTGGCCTATGAGGATGACCTCTACAGCATCATCTGGGTTCCCTTGCCATCTGGTTTTGGGTTAAGTTCATAAATATGACAGACCCATAGGTTTGGGAAGGTGTTCCTACCTACCTGGCTACCATCTGTCAGTGGCTGCAGTCTGTTATGACTTTAGCTCCTGTTGGGAGGTGCCTCTTTCTTGGTTCCAACTCTTACTGAGCTCCGTTGACAGAGTCCTCATCTCTTTCTCTACCAGGCTTTGGGTTAGTATTGGTTTCACACTCTTGCTCATCTCAGTATTTTTCACTCACCCTTACTGGTTCCCTTAAACCTGCCCTCATCTCGTTAAATGTTTCCTTCACTAAACCCTTTTCATGTAAGCACTTCAAATGTGTCATGTGTTTCTTTTGGGACTATGATTGATATAATCTTCTTTGCAGCTTTTAAAATGTCCTTGCTGTTTCCTTGTTTCTTTTTTCTCATATCCCCCATTCTTTCAGCTTGAAGTTTTTCCCCCTCATTTTACTTTTTCCACTCTTACTTTAGAAGTTATATATTCTGTTTCTATTCTTTTAATGATTACTCAAAATATTTCAACAGAAATAATTTGCTTAAGAGATTTTTAGGACACTTTAACTCTGATAACCTTCCTCTTAGATTATAAGCAATTTTACTCAATTCTTTAATTCTGTATTTTATTAAACAAATTATATATTAATAAATATGATCATATATACTCGTGCCTGTTTAGAGATCTTAACATGTTTAAAATTTTCTTCATCAACTTTCTTTTGCATTACAAACTCTCCTTATAGGATCATTTTTCATTTTTCTAAAGTACATGCTTATAGATCCCTCTGGTAAGGGTCTATTGGTAATACATCTTCCATGGTGTTCTTTATTGGAAAGTGTATTTATTTTGTCATTATTCTTCAGAGATATTTTCACTGGGTATGTAATTCTAAAGTGACATTTTTAATATTCTAGGTTTCTACTTGTTGCAATTGAGAAGCTGGCAAACTTCACATCTACCTTCCTTCTTTTTGTTCTGGCAGCTTTAAAATCTTGTTTTGTCTTTGGTATGTCATAGTTTTTCAGTGATGGTCTTGGTCTATATTTCTGTTTTATTTATTGTACTTGCAATATATTGGACTTTTTGAATCTAAAGATTCATGTCTTTAATTATGTTGGAAATATTAGTAACTCTCTTTCATTTTTTCATTCATTCCCTTTCAGTATTGCAAGTATATATTTGTTAGAGCTTCACACTCTACCCATGTTTTTGTTTATCTTTATTATGTATATTTTATCTCTCTGACTTTCTATGTTGTACTCTATGCAATTTTTTCAGATTTATCTTTCAGTTTACTAATTATTTCTTCATCTCTGTCTAATCTGCTGTTTAATCCCAATACCACAGTTTGAATTTTTTCAATAAATATATTTTACATTTCTTAAAGTTCTTGTTGGTTTTACTACTCTACTCATTTATTATAGACTCATTATTTGGCTATATTTTATTTTATTTAAAAATGTATTAGATATGTTTATTTTATATTCTATATCAACTTTATATCTGAAGCTTTTGTGAGTCTGATAATGCAATTTTTTAAAGGCTGAGACTTGTCCCTGATAACTTATTTCTTCATGTCTCACTATCTTTTATTATGGATTTATGTTCCTTGAGATTTTATTAGTGGGGTTTTTTGAAAGTCCAAGTTGAAATTTAATTTCTTGAGAGAAATTTGCTTCAGTTTCTACTAAATGCCTGGGGACACTACCAACCTAAGACTTATTTAAATACAAATTGTTTCTTGTGTTTTGGGGAGGACATTCAGATTCTGTATATTCTGTCACTAAATCCACTTGAGAGCTTGCTTGTAGTTTTGAATTATCAAGAATAACTTATTTCTGACCTTTATTTATGGCCAAGACTGAGACAGGCAATTTTCCTTACCATTTTCCTCTATGAGTAGATTGTTTTCTAGTTCACTCACTGAGAATATTGCTTTTTTGGGATTCCTTACTTTATGCAAAGTCCAGTATGATGGCCTGCCTCCCTTGGGCCCAGGTTCTGTCTCTTGTCTGTCATTCTGAATGTTCAGTGATAACCAGAATAGGGGAAGAGGAAGGTGGGGAAGAAATGGGGAGATGTAGGTCAGGGGATGCAAAGTAGCAGATGTGTAGGATGAACAAGCCTGAAGATCTAATGCACAACATGAGGACTATAGTTAATAAAATTGTACTGTATTTCGGATTCCTGCAAAGTGGGTAGTTTTCAGCTGCTCAAAAACAGTAACAACAAAATTAATGGGTTACTATGTGAGATGATGGATACGGTTATTTGCTTCACTATAGTAACCATATCACTATCTATATATATCCCATAACCTCATGTTGTATACTTTAAATATATACAATAAAATTTATTAAAAAGTTTTTTTTGTTTGCGAGCTAGCCTGCCAAGAACCATAATTTTATATTGCTCCTGGATAAGGATAATCTTTATCTTATTTAGTTTAATCTTTCTCCTATTCTTAAGCGGTCATGTTGTTTCAGTTTTTCCTTATTAAGTACAATAGTGGAGTGAACATCTTTGCTTTTATGTTTGTTGCTTCATTAATATTTAAATTGTTTTCTTGAGATAATTTCTGAGTAGGATTTCTGGGTCAAAGGAAAAATGACTATGGATGCAAAAGAAGTTTAGGAAGTAGGATCAACAAGATTTGGGTGTAGGAGGTGAGGCAGAGGAAGGAATCTAGTATGAGACTTAAGGTTTTGGCTTCGGTAACTGGGTAGATGATGATGTCATTAACTAAGATTGGGAATACAGGTTAAGGTGGGTGTGTGCGTGGGGAATGATAACAAGTTCAGTTTGGACATGTTGCCTCTGAGGTGACATGTAGGTAGAGAAATTTTTAGTAGGCAGTTGGAAATACAGGGCAGAAGCTCAGGAGAGGGTTTCAGGCCATAGATACGGATCTGAGATTCACAAAGTTGGGATCCTCAGATCCCTGAGATTCCTTGGATATATTTTCAGTGGTCTGTGTTCACTAGGTTGATTTTTACATTTATGCTTACATTCATGCTTTCATTTCAACAATAATCCTAATTATTTGGATGACCACCTCATGAATGAATATTGCCAACTTACTTTGGTGTCTGAATTGATATTTATGTTCATAATCTTGCTGGTGCCAAATATCACAAAGCTAGGCTTAATATGTGAATGATGCAAACAGGTCAAGTGCAGACACAATGGTGTCACTGTGTGCTTGCCCATGGGAATGAAGGTTTCACAGTAGTTTGAACAGAGGAAAGAGGTGGGAGAGCTGAATCATCACATGGCACACAGTTCTATTTTAATTAAAAAGGAACTATGTTATTAGCAGCCAGTCCTATATTCACATTGTAAGCTGACAATTCAGTTTCAAGAAAACAACATAACCACATAAATTAATGTTCATTTCATGAGTATTTTGCAATTTTAGTTTTATTTGCATTAACTTAAAAAAGTTTTTAGTTGTATCACTGTATAAGAACTATCAACATGGCTGGGTGTGGTGGCTCATGCCTGTAATCCCAGCACTTTGGGAGGACATGGCAGTGGATCACTTGTGGTCAGGAGTTCGAGACCAGCCTGGACAACATGGCAAAACCCTATCTTTAGTAAAAATACAAAAATTAGCTGGGTGAGGTGGTGGGCGCCTATAATCCCAGCTACTCAGGGGGCTGAGGCAGGAGAATTGCTTGAACCTGGGAGGTGGAGCTTGCAGTGAGATGATACCACGCCACTGCATTTCAGGTTAAGTGACAGAGCGAGGCTCTGTCTTAAAAAAAAAACAAAAACAAAAACCCAAACCAAAAACAAAACCAAAAACAAAACCCTGTGAACTCAAGTAATTTACATTTAGTTTTATATTTAAGTAAGTAAATAATATTATAATTTAAAAATTTTAGTCAATATTGAAAACTTAGGAGAGATATTTTTCTTTAAATGACATTTGTACATTACACAAATTTTTGTGCATGGACTGAGGCATGAATTTCAATGGGACTTATGATTTGCAATATAGAATAAGAAGAAAAAGGTACTAAGAATGGAACCCTGGAAAGTATCAGAAATTAAGGAATTAATGAAGGGAGAGAGAAAAACTTGAAAGTAAACCCAATGGTAAGAGAAGAATAAGAAATCTAGAAGAGAAGAGAGTTCTCAAAAGGAGAAAATTGAAAAACATCCTTGAAAGGCACAGAGATAGCCTTGGCCCAAACATTTTTGATTGAATAGTAGTGTCAAAAGTCAAATTTTTGAAGTTGAAGAAATGAATGGGAGGTGTGACTGTGGAAACTTTCCTAAGTTTGGCTATGGTGAAAACAACAAATGCTTCCAGAATGGGGCACAATGTCACTATGAATGCAAGTGTTTGAGCATGTTTATTTGTTGAACAGAACAGGCTGATGGCGAGAAAATCCATATATAGGTGAAAGAATGAGGTTTAACATTAACAGAATAAGATTTTAGAAGAGATGGGACTCTGGCTAGGCATGGTGGCTTACGCCTGTAATCCTAGCACTTTGGGAGGCCAGCCCAGGCGTTCAAGACCAGCCTAGGCAACAAAATGAGAACCTGTCTCTACGAAAAATAAAAAAAGTAGCCAGGTGTAGTGGCACACACTTGTGGTCCCAGCTGCAAAGGAGGCTGAGGCAAGAGAATCGTTTGAGCCCAGGAAGTTGAGGCTACAGTGAGCCATGTTCACATCACTGTGCTTCAGCCTGTGTGACAGAACAATACTATATCTCAAAATAAATAAATAGATAAATAAATAAATAAAAACAGAGACTTAGTGTGATACAGATGACAAATGGCAGGATTACCCTGAAGGGTAATAATATTCTGATATTCTTCTTTTGAGATGAGATATGAGGAAGTTTAAAAGTGGAAACTGGAGTTGATGCTTGATGGCTTCCAATTTTCTGTGAAGTAGGGCCAGAGTGATAGGGAGACAGTATTATGAGGTTCATGAAAGCAGTGGTGAAGATTTGTAATAGTTATTATGGGAAATGATCAGGGAACTTAGCAATACCGAATGCCTTGCTGAGATCTGAGTTCTAGTCTTGGCGGTGTCACTGACTAGCTCTGCAAATTAGGCAACTCGTTTATCTTGTCTGAATATTTGTAGAATAAAGAATTTGGAATAGGTAATTTCTGAAGTGCTCTCTAGTCTGCAAATCATTTAATTTATAACTCAGGCACTAAATCCTTTACAATAAGTAACCTAACAAAATAAATGCTTTATTTTCCTCTTATAAGAGTTACTTGCAGAGCAAAAATCTTAAGCCATTTTGGACAGCATCTAATCTGAAAGCCCATGTCGATAATTTAAAAGCCAGTTAGAATAGGAAAGGAAAAAGAAATGGAAGACTTACTTTTTCTCCTCACTTGTGAAATGTAGCAATCATCCACCAAAACTAAACAACACGAAACAACACTCATAGATCCATGAACTACAATAAGAAAAATAGTGAAAGAAATTATTGTTAGTGTCTTTTTGGCTTCTAGCTCCTGAGAATTTCTAAGTGAATTCAGCTATGAGTTAAATCATTATGAAATTCCAGTGAGGAATTGAGGAAAATGGGACGGCCTCAAGGAATTTCTTGTAACAGAATTCACTCCAAAGATCTAGCTACAGTGCCTTTTAAAGGAAAGAATGGCTCTGAATAAATAGAGGCTTGACAGTGACTGAAAATGTAAATTTAATGGTTCTTTTCTCTGTGCTCTCAAGCATTTTGTTCATAATTACACTTTTTAGAATTTAAATTTAATTTATAATTTGAAGTGTTAATCAACCAAAGTAACTTCCTGAAGATCATATCTGGCCTTGCAAAGAAAGTTAAAACTACATTGATCAATGACAGGAAAACTAACTCTTTATTTTTCCATTGAAAAAGTTTTTTGCTTTAAAAAGATCAAAGCAATAGTAAAGCATCTCAATGCCTGACATGCCAGAAAATCCAGGACCGTATGATTTGCTGAACAGCTTATCCTGGAACACTGGGAAAGCGACTTTTATGGAGCCATGTGCACCCGCTAGACTCCATTGTGTCCACTTGGCTGTGCCTCTGTGGAGGAGGAAGAAGCCTCCAGTAGCAGGCAAGGTGCTCGCCTTGCCAACTTTCACACCATTTATCTATTTACACTTCTGCTTCCCACCAGAATCTGAGCTCCTGGAGAACAGGGGAATTGCTTAATTCATCTTTTTTTCCCTAGAGCCTATAACAGCAACGTGCATATAACAACTTCCTAAAATATGCTTATAGGATCAATGAATGAGGCAAATCTATGATCCAGTGTTGCAAATAATTAAGTGAAGAGTATAGAATAATTTCCAAACATTTTTAAGGTATGGGCAATAATAGTTCTTTTCAGTTATACTAACATGGAAAGAAATGACATCTGGCATCTTTCAAAATTAAGGAGATATATATATATATATATATATATATATTCCTGAATACATCTATGAGCATATGTTGTTTTGATTATTTCCACATATCTCTTGCCAGGCCAACTTTTCTTTATTTTGTTATTCCCCTGATTAAGGATCCATGATGCTTTCTAGGTGCATGATGTATTGGTTTGGAGCCTTAGGACAATCTAATAAAAAGCAGAGTTTTCAATTAAGTCCAAGATTTCATCAGCATTGTGTAATGGAAATTACATAGAATCATATTATGTGGGCATAATTATTACTCAGTTCTTATCTGAATGCTAAGCAAAAACAAAAAAGAAAAAGAAGAAAAAAATGTATCTGAGTAACTGGGAAGTCCGGGAGATTGCATCTGGCTGTAGGCACAACTGTTCCAAAGACTTAAACCGTGTTGCCACGACTTTGTTTCCATCTTTATTTCTCAGGTTCACTTATTTCTTCTTGACTTCAGTCTTCAGTTAGGATTTATCCTCTACAAAGGCAAGATGGCTGGCCTCCAAATGCCTCAGGCTCACATCCTTCAAAGTAATCTCCAAAGTAGAGAAAATCTTCCCAATTAACTTCAGAGGAAAAGTCTGGGGGAGGACTCTGCTTGGCCTAAACTATGTCTTTATTTGCTAAATCTGGATTGCATGCCCTGGCCTTGTGGCCTAGGGAAGGTAGAGTCCCATGCTGGCCATTTCCTTTCAGGGAGTGCAGTTCTCCAAAGGAAAATGTGTGGCTGTTACTGGAAGGGAAGTAGAGACAGATGAATGTAGGTTTAACAGTCTACTACACCAGAGCTGAGACGTAGCTGGGATGTGCAGGTCCAGTGAACCAGCTGGCATCCTTCCAGATTGTTCAGGAGTCCATTCTGAATGGCTGGTGTCTATGCCGTACCATTGTTAACTATTTAGAATACCATTCCTGAGTTACAAATAACATATGTAATGCAATATGAGCACTGTGGAACACATAAAAAGGACATTTATCTTTATGGAACAAAATTTACCCTTTGCACTTAAAACATTTGTTTTTGAAGAGGCAAGGTATTTTTTCAGAGTCTGATCAGAGGTAGAGGAGGGAAAGAGAATTGGTGAAACCCAGTGCTCTTTGTTTCTCATTAAGAAAAAATAGCACACATGTGCACACACATGCACACACACACACATATATGAAGTATTTATATGATATTATCACTCGCCACAATATTTAAAAGTGATTTGACTTTCTGATAATAAGACCAAATATTCCCCTCAGTAGTGAGCTTAGGGAAACTAGCACCAAAGCAAAGCTAAGTCCCAAGTCCCTAAGATGCCCTTCAAAAGCAGTCATCCATTTAATTTGATCTATTAAACAAACTTAGCAGTTGGGATGCCCACACAGTGAGAAAGCCTGCTTAGAGATGAGATTTTGGCTTTAATTGGAATCTTCTGTCCTTTATTAGACAACCATAAGCTTCCAATTATATACACCGTCTTTGTTTCAAATATGAAATTTTGGATTTATTAAAACATAAATTTTTATTCTTAGCAACAGATTTAGGAATAAAAATGAGCTTCTGTCATGAACAAATATTATGAGGGTTTTTCTTCTTTCTTTCTTCCCTTTTTTGGCCACACCCCAAGCAGTTATTAAGAACTGACTAAACACCCACTGTGTATCCAGAACTGTGTTAGCTACTTGGAATTATTAAAAAGAAGTTGGAAAAGTGATTCCCGTCCTTGAAGAATTTAGGTAATATATCTCAGGAGAAAAAATTAATGTACCCAGAACAATCAGGTAACAAATAAACAGTTGCTTTGCTGTCTCCACTAATAGTATAATGACTTTCCCTCCATTTCAGTCTGTTGAAATTTTACCCATTCTTTGGGCTCTGTCTCCAGAACTGTCCTTTCTATAGCTTCACTGATTTCTTGAATGTAAGGTGGGGCCCATATTCCTGTGAACCAACCACCCAAACATTTGATTTAAATTGTCCCTCTTCAGATGTCTTTGGCTCTTTATCATCTACAGGCTGCAGTTCAGCCCTGACCACCTCTCTTGTCTTTTCCCCACCAGCTCTTCTAGGTACCTACTATTTTGAAGGCAAACCAAATCCTAGTATCAAACTCAAACCTAGTTTGGTACAGAACCTGGTACCCAAACCAAAGTTGCTAAATGCTGTGCATTTCCACATCCAGTCTTTTCTTCCTGCAATAACCCTTTCCTTCCCTTTCCCCCAACTTAGTCCCTGATGGAGTTCCACTTATCTACTAACTGATCTCAGACCTCACTCTCTACATGAGGTCTTCTCCCTTTCCATCTACTAGATCAGAATGTCTCTGTATTTCCTGTACCTATTTTTATGATTCTGGGTGGTAATGATTTTTTTTTCATGTTTGCATTCCCCTTCTAGCCTCTGTACCTTGAGGGTGGCACCCATGCCTGACTTATTTTGGAGTCTTGAGTGCCTTGTAGAGTGCGTGACACACAGCAGGTTCTCCATAAAATTTTATTAAAATGAGTTAAATTAAATAGGAGTCTAGAGAAGACTTGAGGTAGCCGAAGGTCCTTACTGAGCCTTGGGTTTTCTTTTAATGTTGAAAAAGGGACAACAGGAGCAACACCCCAGAGATGGGCATGAACCTAGCAAAAGCTGGGGACCATGAATGAACACATCTGGCTTGCGTGGAGCCTGTAGAATAGGGAGTGTTGGGAAATAAGGTCAGAAAGGCTAGGCAGAGCCATAGAAGACTTTGTCAAAAGCAGAGGAGGTGAAACCTGATGTAATACCTAGTGCAATTCAAGAAAAGAAAAATTTAGAAATATCTGTACATAAAATAAGCCTCGTCCCTTCTATAATACCTCTACTTTGGAATTTATCATTTTGTTACTATTAGTATGTCACTGTTCCAAAGGGCCTTGCATCACTAAAGCATAACAGTGTGGGGTTTTGAAGTGGAGTGTGATGCATGGGAGTCGGAAGCCCTGGAATTGAATTTCCACTCTGGCACTAATTTGTGACTTGCTATGGTGAAATTGTTTTGAGTCGCTAATCCTCAGTGTTCTCATCTGTGGAATGAAGGCATGAAGGTGCATGACATGATTCATGAGTTCCCTTTGATCTCTAGTACTCAACATATGGAAGGATAATGAATTCTTAGCCAACTTATTAATCTACCCTTGTTTTTCTTTTTCTTTTTCTTTTCCTTTTTTTTTTTTTTTTTTTGAGATGGAGTCTTGCTCTGTAGCCCAGGCTGGAGTGCAATGGCACGATCTTGGCTCACTGCAACCTCTGCCTCCTGAGTTCAAGTGATTCTCCTGTCTCAGCCTCCCGAGTATCTGGACTACAGGCACGTGCCACCATGCCTGGCTACTTTTTGTATTTCTTTTTAGTACAGACAGGATTTCACCATATTGGTCAGTCTGGTCTCGAACTCCTGACCTCGTGATCCACCTGCCTCGGCCTCCCAAAGTACTGGGATTACAGGTGTGAGCCACCGTGCCCAACCTGTTCTTGGTTTTATTTGCTTGCTTGTTTACCAGTTTTCTGGTGTCAGAATTGCTTTATTAAGCTGGTCTCTGACAGTCCCACAATATGCTCTGCTGAAATCAGCCTCTGAAGCTTGACCATCTTGTCAGACCTGGAAAGCCCTCCTCAACCTCCACTTCTCCTTCAAATCCCAGCCCCAGCCAACATCTTTCTTAAAGTTTTCCTGATCTCTCCATGTCTTTGCTATTTCCCTCCACTTTTAGAGTTTAAAGATAATTCGTCTTGAGTTACTACTTGCATCATATTGGCTTTTCTCTCTCCAATTAGTTTGTAAACATCTTAAAATAAGTAACTGTTAAGTGTAATATTTGCTTATCTCCCCCCGCCCCCACCGCCCCACCATCACCATACCTGGCATAAAGCGAGGCGCAAAATAAACATCTAAGGAGGTTTTTGAATATTGAACTGAATGATGTACAAGGGATATTAATAAAAATAGAAAAACTGAACGTCAAAAAGGATAATCTATAGGAATTGGAATGGAAATAATTGTAGCATATCAATAATTTTATACATGGTATTTGGTACCCAGCAAAAGACTGTTTTAAGACAGAGTGATCTGTGAAGTTTCTGGTCTGTGGGCTTGTCTTGAATTAAAGAGTGGGTGGTACTAGGGCTTAGAGATATTCCAGCCAACTCGAGGAAAAGAGAAACAGAGAACTGTTTACTGAGTGACTTTGCTGTTGGAAATGTCCCAACTGCAGCTTGGGAACATCGGGCAGAGTTACCACCCCGCTGCCACAACCTCTGCCAACTTGGATAAAAAGCAGTGAAGTTGACCTGTCTTTTGGCTCTGGAACAAGGCGAGGGAGCGCACCAGCAGGCATGGGAAGGAAGACGTTGTGAAATGAAAGACATGAAAAAGAGATGACTCTGATCTTCTTTCTCCTCACTACCCTGAGTCTCTCTCCTGCCTCCTTGACACCTGTAAACTGGTATAAAGCAGAATTCTCTACCTTACACCAAGGGGGGCCTGGGGCCCTTGGAGTCCAGCTTGGGATAACAAGACAGCAGTGAGAAACGGTTGTTTTGTTCCCTAAAGTGGTCCTAGGTTTGAAAAGGTTTGAAATTAGTGCTCTAAGAAGGTAATTAGCTTTTAAACAACATAACACTTCAAAAAATCAATGTAAAATATAAGACAAAAAGTCGCTGTTTAAAGTAGTTGAGTTCTAGATCTGACAGTATCACGGCCCTCTTGGTTGTAAATTAGCTCATGGAGATAAAATGTCTGAGTTTAGGACTTCAGATCCTGCCTTTGCTGTCAGATTGCCTCAAGCTGTCTCTGGTAGGAAAGTCTAGAAACATGGATTCATTGTATACCACCCCCCCACTTTCTGACACGCTCCAAATCTGTTAGTGTTTGTAACAGAACTCTGCATTGCACTGATTTGTCTTACTGTGTGGGGAAATTGTAGGAATAACTCCCATGTGTCATCAACCATTTAGTCGGCATGCAGTTCCTTAGCAGGGAAAACGGGAAGATTTATTAGGGAAAGTATCTGTCATCCCATATAAATAGATGCACAGTTAACGCAGATGTAGCAGGCAGGGTGTATGTTTCTGTGTGACTGATCATGAGGAACTTATTATCAGGAACACTGTAGAAAAATCAGTCATTTGGGAGGTGGCAAGTATAAGGGTACACTTATACTTCATGCAAAATGCTCCTCAAAATAGTAATTTTGGCTTTAAGTGCATTGTTGTGGTAGGAATCATTTTTATTAAAAATATATTTTTGCTTTAATTTTTTTACTATTGAGAAAATATATGCAAGTGATAAAAACAGCCAAATAATAGAAAAAGGATGTAAAGATCTTTTTCCTCTGCTCACCCCAGTCTCCTGCATCCCTCTCCCTCAGAGGCCATCACTGTTGCCAATTTATTTTGTGTCATTAGGAAATCTGCACAAACAAGCTCATCCTCTTCTTCAGCGTTACAAACATGGTAGTCCACTCCCCACACTCTTCTGAAGTGGTTCTGGAAAGCATTTCTTATTAGTCTGCAGTATGATCCAGGCTTATTGTTTTTCACAGATTTAACCAGTGTTGACATCTTGCCTGACTTGAGTTTTTTGCTTGTTTGTTTTAACATTACAGATACATTTTAACCATAGCACCCACTGCCCAATTCCATTGCTCTCTGCCCAAAGATAATCACTATCCTGAAATTAGCATATATCCTTCCTGCCTGGTTATTATATATTTTGCACATACATAGTTGGTATTTCATTGTATGACTTTGGCATTTGTATGACCGTTTATTGATCCAGCATTCTTTTTTTTTTTTTTTCGTTTTTTTTTTTTGAGACATGGTCTCATTCTGTCACTCAGGCTGCAGTGCAGTGTTGTGATCTCAGCTCCCTGCAGCCTCAACCTCCCCAGGCTCAGGTGATCCTCCCACCTCAGCCTTCTGAGTAGCTGAGACTATAGGCATGAGCCACCATGCTGGGCTAATTTTTGTATTTTTTGTGGAGGCAGGGTTTTACCATGTTGCCCAGGCTGGTCTTGAACTCCGGGGCTCAAGAGGTCCGCCTGCCCACATTGGTCTCCCAAGGTACTGGGATAAAGGTATGAGCCACTGAGCCCTGTCCACAATTATATTTTTGAACATTTAGGTTGGTTCCAATGTTTTGCTGTTAAAAACGGTGCTACAAAAAACATTGTATTTCATTTCTCCCTGGGCATATGCATGAGAATTTTTCAGGATACATACCCGCAGGCAGAATTGCTAGGTCATAGGTTAGCATGTGCTCATCAACTTTGTTTGATATTGCAACATTGTCCTCCAATGTGATTTTCAACAATACACATTCACACCAGCCATATTTACAAGTTCTTTTTTTCTTTTTCTTCCACATCCTTACCAACACTTGGGCTTCTCAGACTTCTAAATTTTGACCATCTGATGGATGTTAAATAGTACTTTATTGTGGTTTTAATTTGCATTTATTACTGAAGTTGAGTATCTTTTATGTTTTTTGGCTATTTAGTTTCCTTCTAACAATTAACTGTTGATACCATCGACAAATTTTCTACTGTATTGCTTGCTTTTTTCTTATTGATTTATAGAGATTTAAAAATATTCTTGATGCTAATACCCAGTAATATATACTATAATTAACTTCTCCAGTGGCTTGCATTTTCACTGTGTCTGGCGTCTTTTGTTTAATAGAATTTTAACATTTAAATGTATTCAAATGATCATTGTTATTTATGCTTTTGTTATTTTATTTAAGAAACTTGAAAATGTAATAAAGACATTCTCCTGTATTTACTTTGTGATTTTAAGATTCTCCCTGCCACCCTACCATACAGTTAAGGTTTTTAGTCCATGTAGGATGTATTTTGTTGTGGTATGAAATAGGGATGTAAATTCCTTTTCCCTGTACATAGTCAGTTGTCTTAGGACCACTAAGGTAATGTTTGCCACTCCCTGCCGATATGTAAGAGACTTCTGTTCTATATCAACTTTCCATGTATGTATTTGTCAGTATCTATACCCTTTATTCCATTCTTTTGGCTTATTTTTACTTTTTAATTTTTGAGACAGAGTTTCCCTTTGTCACCCAAAAGGTGGAGTGCAGTGGCATGATCTCGGCTCGCTGAAACCTGCACTTCCTGAGTTCAAGCAATTCTCATACCTCAGCCTCCAGAGTAGCTGGAATCACAGGCGTGCACCACCGCACCCAGCTAATTTTTGTATTTTTAGTAGAGACAGGTTTTACCATGTTGGCCAGGTTGGTCTCTAACTTCTGACGTCAAGCGATCGTCCCGCATCAGCCTCTCAAAGTGCTGGGATTACAGGTGTGAGCCACTGTGCCAGGCCCTTTCAGCCTATTTTTATATTCCTGTCCCCAAAGCCACACTGCTTAAAGAATTATAACCTTATATAATTAGCCTGCTAGGGCAAATCACCTCTCTTTAGTTTTCTTTTTCAAACATTTCTCTGCTAGTTGAGTATCTAATCTTCCACACCCACTTTTGGGTTAGATTGTTAAATTCCATGAAGCCTTGTTGGGATTCTGGTTGGAATTACAATGATTCATAGATTCATTATAAATTCACAGGGTGATCTGCCAGATTGACACAATTATCTTTCCATTCCTCAGTGTCTCATCATTTATCCAGTGCATCTTTTATGTTATGTTTTATAATTTTGACTAAATAGGTCTTGCAGATATTTCTGCCTAGATATCTATCCTAAATGGGAGAGCACACACACAGACACACACACACACAATTTTTTTCCACTCTCATACCATACCCTGAACATGTATTCAGAATACTGAATTTTCTTGTTTGAATTGTTTGTCTACACATTCTCCTGCATTTTTAATGTAAATTATCAGATAGTTTATAAACAGGGACATTTTTTCCCCTTCTTTCTAATTCTTATTCTTTTGAAGAGTATTGGCACTGGCTAGGACTTTTAATATTAATATAAGGGTTAAGAGAAGCTGTGATAACAGGCACTCTTGACTTGCTCCTGACTCTAAAGAGAATGCTTCTAATGTTTGACCACTAAGTATCATGTTTTTCTTGGGTTTTTGGCAGCTGTATACTTGGGAGAGATTGCTGATCCCTCCCTCTCACATTGGTTCTCTCTTTTTTCCTCTGTAGAATCTCTATTTTATTTGGAGACATCACTGTCAAGAAAATTGCCTGCATTTCACTGCCACCTTCAAGTGGGTGAGGGCATATAACATAGTTCCTGCCATTGGGATGTAAGTAGAAGTGATATATGCAAATTCCAGTAGTACCCCTAAAGTGGAAACATAATCACTCCTCCCTTTTCTCCTTCCTGCCCCCTAGAATGCAGATGTAATGACTGGAATTGGAGCAATCATGTTGTACTTGATGTGATCTTAGGAATAAAGATCTTACCAAATTTCAAAATATTAGAGGGAACTTGGCTCTGGGCCACCTAATCAGTCTTTTAGTTGCGAGAGAAATAAAATTCTATATAGTTTGGAATTTTCTGCCACTCACAGCCAAGCTCAATTATATACTTATATAATTGATGAAAAAGCAATTTATGGAAAAAAAAAAAAAAGCTATTGGCAAACTGGAAATGGACTACAACCTCATTTTCCTGATAAAATTGTCATCTTTATCAATGAGGTGAATTACATTGGTAGATTTTTAATATTCAACCATTCTTGGTATTCTGTCATGATATGTTTTTACAGGTGGTAAATACAGAATGATTTTGTTTCTTACTTTTTGCAAGGTTTTAATATGAAAAACTTCAAACATACAAAAAATTTGGCCCATACAGTGAACACCCTTATGCCCACCAACCAGATTCTATAATTATTTTATTATATTTGCTTTGTGCCTTATCTAATATGATGTCTTAATGCATTGCTGAATTCAGTTAGATGCTATTTTAAAATATTTGAGCACATGTGCTCAAAAAAAACAACTATTTTCTTTTCTCATTTTGTCTTTTTCCAGTTTGAGTATCAAAAATATACTTATAAAAGAAGTAAAGAGAGTTCTCCTATTTTTGTTTCACTGAATGAAAAAATCTGTTCAATACAGGAAATAAACTTTGAAGATTTGGTAAAACTCACCTCTTTGGGTAAGTACTTGATTGGCATAGTATTTAATGAATAGATTTTTTTTAAACTGTAGATTCAGTTCTTTTAATGGGTATAAATAAATAGATTGCCATTTCTTTTTCATGTCAGTTTTAGTGATTTACATATTTCTAGAAAACTGTCCATTCCATTTAAATTGTCAAATGTATTAATATAATGATGTTGATTGTATTCTCTTATGCTTTTAAAAATTTATAGTCAAGTCCTTTTTTCCCACTTTTTTCTCTTATACTCTCAATCAATCTTGCCAGGTTTTGTCTATTTTATTAGTCTTCTAAAAGAATTAGGTTTTAGGCCGGGCGCGGTGGCTCAAGCCTGTAATCCCAGCACTTTGGGAGGCCGAGACGGGCGGATCACGAGGTCAGGAGATCGAGACCATCCTGGCTAACACAGTGAAACCCCGTCTCTACTAAAAATACAAAAACTTAGCCGGGCGAGGTGGCAGGCGCCTGTAGTCCCAGCTACTCGGGAGGCTGAGGCAGGAGAATGGCGTGAACCCGGGAGGCGGAGCTTGCAGTGAGCTGAGATCCGGCCACTGCACTCCAGCCTGGGTGACAGAGCGAGACTCCGTCTCAAAAAAAAAAAAAAAAAAAAAAGAATTAGGTTTTAAATAGATTGAATCATATTGTCTTCATATAGAATATGAATATATGAATCCTTATTGAGTTATGAACTGTTATTGTTTCTATATGAAACCTTATTGATTTTTTCTCCATTTGGCTATTTCTCCTCTTATTTTTATTTTTTTTCCTTCCACTTTCTCTGTTCTAATTTTTTTTTTTTTTTTTTAGACGGAGTCTCGCTCTGTCGCCCAGGCTGGAGTGCAGTGGCCGGATCTCAGCTCACTGCAAGCTCCGCCTCCCGGGTTTACGCCATTCTCCTGCCTCAGCCTCCCGAGTAGCTGGGACTACAGGCGCCCGCCACCTCGCCCGGCTAGTTTTTTTTTGTATTTTTTAGTAGAGACTGGGTTTCACCGTGTTAGCCAGGATGGTCTCGATCTCCTGACCTCGTGATCTGCCTGTCTCGGCCTCCCAAAGTGCTGGGATTACAGGCTTGAGCCACCGCGCCCGGCCTCTCTGTTCTAATTTTTAAACATTTTGACCTTTGGGGTATGTGCTTCCTTCTCTTCCATTATAGGCATTTAAAGCTCTAAATTTCCTTCTAAATACTGCTTAAACTCCATGCCATATGTTTTGGTACTCATGTTTTCATTGAGCGGTGTTACACATTTGGTATTTTCTATTCATTTTTCTACCTTAATAATTATTTAGAAGTTTCTAAAATAATGGGGCAGTGTAACTATTATATTGATTTTTGATTTTATTGCATTGCTGTCCGAGAATGTTTTATGTGATTTTGGTCATTGGTGTTTGTTTGAAATTTGCTTTTTGACATATTATGCTTTTTATAAATGTTTCATGTGTGCTAGAAAGAATATGTTTCCTGGGAATCTCTGAGCCTCCTCTGGCTCAGGAGGCTGCCCATAACAACAACAAAAATAATGAAAAGAATGCGTTTCCTGTAATTTTGGGTGTAGAAATTACCTGTGTTCTTTACATCTTCTACCACTATGATTATACATTTATCATTTTCTCTTTATAATTTTGACAGTGTATTGTGTATACACACACATACATACACACTGAAGTTCCAACTTACTATTTCTTCAATGTGAATTCTTTTTATTCTTTTATCATTATATAGTGGCCCTCTTTTTCCATTACTTTTATTTTGCCTTAAAGTTTTAAAAATGATGATAATATTGTTATGTTTAATTAAAAAATATTTTTCTAGTACAGTTTATCCATCTATTTACATAATAATCTCTCTGTCTTATCATGTTCTAGGTAGTGTCTTGGCTGAATTTTTAAAAATCCTGAAAATTTCCATCTTTTTGTACAGAAATTCAATATGTTAATATTTATATGTATTTTGATTATTGATACATGGTTCATGTTGTGCTTTCTATTTATCTTTTTTTTTTTTTTTTTTTTTGAGTCGGGGTCTCACTTTGTCAACCAGACTGGAGTGCAGTGATGAGATCTTGGCTCACTACAACCTCCACCTCCCAGGTTCAAGCAATCCTCCTTCAGCCAGTTATCATTCTTTTACTTTGATTCTTTATTCTTCTTTTCTACTTTCTATTAGGTTGAGCTAGTCTTTTTCTTTCTTTTCTTTTTCACTCTGTTGCCCAGGCTGAAGTGGTGCACTGGCATGATCTCAGCACACTGCAGCCTCCACCTCCCAGGTTCAAGTGATCCTCCTGCCTCAGCCTCCCGAGTAGTTGGGATTAAAAGTGTACGCCATCACACCCGGCTAATTTTTGTATTTTTGGTAGAGATGGGGTTTTGCCATGTTGGTCAGGCTGGTCTTAAACTCCTGACCTCAAGTGACCTGCCCTCCTCAGCCTCCCAAAATGCTGGGATTACAGGTGTAAGCCACCTTACCCAGTCGTTTTTAATTTATTCTCCCCTTTTCTTCATACTGGAAGTTAGAAGGTAGGATTAAAATTTAAAAGATCCCCGGGAGAAACAAAAAGCCCAGGATTCCATACTACTTTTTCAGACTGAGGAGTTGGACTTTTTTACTTCCCTCTTCATGGCAGGAGTAGCTCTTCAAGGGTTTTCCTCCAACGACACCTCCTGGGTCTCCAGAGCCTGTGTCTCAGGAAGTTCAGGCAGTTCTCTTCTGCAGCTTCTGAACCTAAACAGAGAAGGCGGCCCGGGGCCTGGGTCCCCCAGGCCCGAAAGCCAGGAGTCAATATGAGCAACAAGGGCATCCAAGGAGAATTCTGCACAAGAACCACTGAGCCCATCAGCTGAGCTGGGGTCGAGTCAGATTGAACCCACTGTGGCTTTGTCTTCTGTCTTTATTCTAAAACCTTTTTCTTCCTTTTGCTTCAGCTGTTTATTTAAAAGTTATTTTTTACTGCATTTTGCCAATATTTCTATGTGTAGGTACCAATCTGCTATACTCTAAAAAGCTGTGGGAGTTAATTTACTTATCTTACAGACTGTTTACAAGTTCCAAGTCTCACCTTCCACCTCACATCTTTTTGTTTTTGTCTGCTTTCCTCTGTTTCCATCTAGTTCACTTAGAAGTAGACTTTTTTTTTTTTTTGAGACGGAGTTTTGCTCTTGTCACCCAGGCTAGAGTGCAGTGCGCAATCTCAGCTCACTGCAGCCTCTGTCTCCTGGGTTCAAGCGATTCTTCTGCCTCAGCCTCCCGAGTAGATGGGATTACAGGTACCTGCCACCACACCCAGCTAATTTTTGTATTTTTAATGGAGACAGGATTTCACCATGTTGGCAAGGCTGGTCTCGAACTCCTGACCTCAAGTGATTCACCCGCCTCAGCCTTCCAAAGTGCTGGGATTGCAGGCGTGAGCCACCACACCCAGCCTAGATTCTTTTTCTCTGTCGTGCTCCTCTGTACTGATGATTCATTTTGAAGTTCTGAGTGGCTGTCGTTCTGGCCTCCCCTCAAATCCCTTTGCCTCTCAGGTTGGAGAGGTAAGACCTCCTCTGCACACAGGCTCCTGGACCCCATGCTCTGCTCACAGCCATAGTCCAGGTAAGAAAGCTGGCCATAGTTCTCTGTGCTGTAGTTCCTGGGCGTGTTGCCTTTCCCCCATCCTTCAGCAGTTTCTAATATGATGGACTTGATAGGTCTCAGCCTTCCTGGCTGGACACACCCCTGGCTATGATAGAAACATGCCCAGCTGGAAGCAGCTGACATGCCCAGAGCTTCCAGCAATGGGCTTTCCAATACAACATGTTGGGGCCCTTATTTCCTGTCACTTCTTTTTGGCTGGGTGGCTCCCTCTAGCCACAGGCATTCCCTGGGCAGCTGTCAGAGTTAACATCTGAGCCTGGCCAGCACTAGTGCAGCTGTGGGCTCTGGCATTGCTGCTCTTGAGTAAATTCCCCAGTGAGCCCACAGTGCTGCCTTGACATCTCTGTTGGGTGCAATTCTCTTCAAAGAAGGCCAGCTTCCTAGGTGCGAGCCCTATGCAGTCACACTGGGACCCGCCCTCAGACCTTGTACTTGGATTCATGCTCTGGTGTTGATAGCTTGAAATTCAAAATAATTTGTGAATAAAGTTTTGCTTTTTACTGGGCTCCGTAAATTATGTAGCTCTCCTTAGGAGAAACAGAGAAGAATACCACTGGCACTTGGGGAAGTGGGTGGGGTTTATTGACTAACCCAGCGTCTTGGGAGTGCAGAGCAACGGCCATTATAAGTAATTGTTTTTTCTTCTGGGAAGCTCCCACCCATCTATAAAAGCATTTTAGGCCAGGAGCAGTGTCTCAAGCCTGTAATCCCAGCGCTTTGGGAGGTCAATGTGGACCTTGGGGTCAGGAGTTCAAGACCAGCCTGGCAAACATGGTGAAATCACGTCTCTACTAAAAATACAAAACTTAACTGGGCTTGGTGGCGGGTGCCTGTAATCTCAGCTACTCCGGAGTCTGAGGCAGGAGAATTGCTTGAACCTGGTAGGTGGATGTTGCAGAGAGGTGAGACTGCCCCGCTGCACTCCATCCAGAACAATAGAGTGAGACTCCATCGCCAAAAAGAAAAAGCGTTTTAGTGCCTTAGGAAAGGGAAAAGGGTAGACAGCCTCTAGAATAACTGTCCGATGTAACTTTCTGTGATGCTGCTAATGTTTTATATATTTGATGTCCAATATAGTGGGCACTATCCCCATGTGGCTTCTGAAACCTTGAACTGTAGCTAGTATGACTGAGGACCTGAATTTAAAAATCTTAATTATTTAAAAATTAAAATTACATAGACACATGGAGCTGCTACCATATTGCACAGCATAACTCTAAAACGACAGAGTAATTTCTGACCTTTGTGCTTTGATTATTGTTCATACTGATCTATAGCAAGACTTAGGCTTTGTCCAGAAAGGATTTTTAAATTCAGATTTAAGGCATACCATGAACTAAGATGGGGCCCTCGACTCTTAGTGTTTTTTTCTTAAGAATAAAGAAGATAACCTTACCACCTATGAAAGCTAGGTCACGATATGCATCGCTCTACCCTGGAAGGGAGATAGTACATGGGTGAATGAGTTGCCCAAAGACTGCCCCTTCCAGTTCCAAGGAATTATGGAAGAAATGAGGAAGACAAAGAAGAAATGAGAAGGCCAGAAGCCAGAGTCTTGGCAAGGAGTGATGGTGAGGAGGTGGTATAGTAGGCGAGTTGATAGATGAGCTTGAGCCGTCACTCCTGGGCCTACATGGCCTGGATGTTGTACAAGTGATCCAGCAAGTTCCATGTGTTCTGATGAGACACAGAGGTTTTGAGAGCACAGAGGTACACCAGAGGGCTCTGGTCAAAACAAAGAGGTACCTGAGTAAAAACTTTGAGATGACCAGAACCACAAATTCCAGAGGGAATTACTTTACCTCAAAAAGCCAAACCAGAAAAATCAACCTTCAGTGGTCACCAGTCCAGTAAACAGAAAATCTAGCCACTTCACCTTTGATCAGTAAGAATTCAGATAACATCTCTGCTGTGTGGCTCATCTAAATTCTTACAGACCCCACTGAACAGAGACAGAGTCACTAACTTGGAGGAGAACAAAGAGATGGAGAGAAAATGTAAAGACCATAGTTTGCCTAAAGAAACTAAAGATAATTTACATAAAGAAGGCATCTGAATTATTGAGCTGAACTAAGTTTAACTGAAGGGGATAAATTTAGGGTTCTTTTTCCCAATTCCCTGTGGATGAGTAGATGAGTTATGAGAAATATAGAAGCTACATTTTCCTTGCACATCTGAGTACAGAGTGAATGAATTTGTGACCCTACTACAAATATGTTTGGCTTCCTTCCTGCCAAGCCAGTGATGGACAGCAATTCTATTTACAAGGCTTTGGCGGGGGTGGAGAATGTGTGGGGAAAGGGAGGATGCTAACTTCATGTACTGAGTCTGGGAGCAGCAACACCAGCACCATGATGAATTGGCCACTTAACCCACAGACGCCCTCTCTTTAAAGGCACTAGCAACCTCATGTGGGAAGTGCATTTTGAGTGTATCTGAGAGGGAGTTTTTCTCTTATCTTCTGCCTGGATAGGGAGGAGGTTGTAGATAACCCAGCTTACTGGTCCAAGAGCTTTGACATCAATGGGATAGGGGGGATCTGGCAGATTATGGTGTCATTTTGGCTGTGCAGGCCCTAGTCATCTTCTCATGCAGGATCAAGGAGGCACGAGCTACTTGGACGAAATCCTAATATATGAATCTGAATCTAACATCTTGTGAGTCCTTTGTCCATACAGTCCTCTGTAGTCCTCTGTGGGCTACACCACCACCTGCAGGCCAACCCTGAAAAGTACATGTCCAAGAGAATGGAAGAATTACTGGGCTGTATTCTGTCTGGTCAAGATATCTGCAATATTTTGGGCACTTCAAGTGTTTGTAGTCCCAGAGGAAGAGCCCACATGATTTATCAAATATATTTATCAATTCCTGGAATTCATTAGACAATTCCCTACACATTTCTTTTCATGGTCTGTTGTAATAATTGACGTGCTTAAAAGGGATGGAGGCTTTTCTTGGTTCTCAGATGCAAATGCAGTCTCCTAACAAGCCTTACTTAAGTTACTTCAACCTCCCCCTGACCTACCTGACCCAGCCCAGTCCACATGAATGTCTCCATCCACTGAGATGAGCAATATGTAGTGCTTGGAAGACCCAGCCCTGAAGTCTCCACCCCTGGGTTTCCTTCTCTAGGAAACTGGCTTTTGAAAGAGATTGCTCCTCTTCCTTGGGATTAAGAATCACTTGTCATAGAGCTGGAGCGGCTAAATTAGATGCAGAAACTCAGTTTGCACCAGAGTCACCTTCCTCAAGCACTTTGGGTTTACCATTTCATACCCAATCCTGGGAGCCATAGACACATGAGGGAAGACTACAGCACCAATCCTGGAAATCGTCTGCTGGGAATTTTGAAGATAGCCTGGCCATCACTAATGGAGGTAGTCAGGTCTGGCAGGGGCCCACACAATTGGATTTTTATGATATGTGAGTGTAAGAGGAATAGAGTGGTCAAGAATGAGCCTCAAACCTATATCCTGAGCTGCTGGATGAATGGTAAAGCCAGGAGCTGCAGCGTATAAAACTGTAAGAAAAACAGGTTTGGGGGATAAGACCAAGTTCTATTTTGAAAATGTTCAATTTGAAATGCTTATTAGACATCTAATGGAAATGTCAAGTAGGTGGCAGAATATGTTAAGGCTGGAGCTCAGGGGAAATGTCAGGGCTAGAGAATATAGATCTGGAAGTTATTGACAGAGAGATAGAAATTAAAGCCATGGGACTGGATAAGATCTCCTATAAAGTGAATGAGTGTATTTAAAGAACAGAAGATGTTTAAAGAAATTTAAAAATGAGGAATAAGAGGAAGGAGCCAGCAGACTCAGAAGAAGCCAATCTGGGACACAGGAGGAAAACCGAGACAGTGTGTTGACTCAGAATCCAAGTGGTTCACCAAGTCAGATCAAATCCACTGAGAGGTCGAGTAAGAGAAGGGCTGGGAAATTGTTCAAAGGATTTAAGACGTGTGGAGCTCACTGGTGATCCTGAGAAGAATGACTTCGGTGCAGTCATAGGGAAGAAGACATGATTGGAGAAGACTGAAAGATCATGAAATGAGGAAGTGGAGAGACACTGAGTTTGACAACTTGCTTTAGAAATAATGATGTAAGGAGGCCTGAGAAGCAGGAGGGAGTAGTTGAAGGAGGGTGTAATTCTAGGGAAGACAGGTTTTTTAAAGACAGGAGATATTATATTGTGCGTATATGCTACGGGAATGATCAAATAGAGAGTGGAGATGTAGAGATGGTGGAGACGGTGAGTGATGAAAAGAGCAAAGCCTTTGAATAGATGACGGGGAATCCAGGGCTTAAGTCACAAGGTCTATGAGGACTGAGAGTCCAGTACAGTTTTTCCATCACCAAGGAAGGAAAGGCAAAACTTAATGAGAACGATGATGGGAAATGTTATAGTTGTCTTCTGCTTGTTTCTATTTTCTTAGTAAAAGCAGAGATGAGGTCTGTTTCAGCCAGCTCATGCTAGCTCAGTTCACTGCCCTAGACCTAGAGCCCAGTAATTTACCCTGACAACTGAGTTAGAAGAGCCCACGCATCTTACAAAAGGTTCTGGATTTTCAGAAGTACCACTGCCAGATCTGGTACCTGTCCTTGAGAAAGGATGTCCGCTAGAGAAGCGAACACATGAAATGCCCCCACCTCAACTAAGAACCCACCTAAACATGTTAAGACTTTGTAGCCACCCAGTGAAAAACACCACCCAATGGAGTGGGATGTGGAAGAAGAGCCAGACCTGGTTAGAGCCTCCTCCCCCATCAGGCTAAGGCTGCTGGAATCCTATAAAAACAGTAAGAAAACTACCTTAAATATATATTTTTTTACCTTCTCCCTCTATACCGTGTTCTAAACTTGCTTGCTCACAATGGATTTTCCCAGTTTGTCCTCATATTTGGATGGATACTCTGTCTCTACCCAACCTTTTAGAAAAGATGGTTCTTCGGTACTGCCCAAGTGGTTTTTAAATTAAGCTTCTCCCTAGAATGCTTCCGCTGAATCTCTACCTCTTCAGCTCCAATGAGCCTCAGACGTGTCCCAGGCTCCCAGCTACCACATTTCTTCCCAGCCTACGTAGGCCCTCGCTTCTCAGGGATGAAGGTCCTCACACATATGAGAAACCATTCTCAGGGATGAAGGTCCTCACACATATGAGAAACCATGTAAAGTAGATTTTAGAAGGATAACACAGTGTAACCGTGTTATTCAAAGCAGCAGCAGAAGCAACAGGGCTTTCTGAGCAAGGCTTCACTATTCAGCCTTCTTTATTTTTCTCTAGCCATTAAAAATGCCTTCTAAAGGAATAACACACCCCTTGGGAAAATGAGCGGAAGTACAAATGAATTAGGGTTTAGAGAAGATGAGGATAAAGAAGGTTGCTTCCCCATGGAAGACCACACACATGCACACACGCTTTAATTACTACACATAGTAACTACACGTATTGTAGCTTACAGATGAATGACAAACAAATTTGAATGTCTTTTTCAAAGCAAGATTTTTATAATAAAACACAAAGAGATATATTAATATAAAAATAAAACATGCATGATGGCACATAAATATTCTAATTAGGTAAATAAGCTTTCTTCAACCAAACATTTGTAGAGAAGTGTTTGGGCTCTGTATTTGAATCAAAGTATCTAAGTAAAGGTACTTCTAATTAAATAGGAGTCAGGGTGAATATTTATTTTCTCACATAATATGTGACTAAATGAATGAGGCTGTTTTGTTTTTGTTTTCTAAACAACCCTTATATTGGAAGCCTAGTTTGTCAGGTGTTATGACTCTAAGTGATTTTGGAACTTCTTGTTAGGAACTACCTTCAGAGCTCTTTTGATGAATAGGGTGACTGATTATTTCTCTTTTCCAGAATGTGGGGCTATAGAACTGGGACAGTCTTAGGCAAATCTTCTTGATTTACCTGGAACTGAGGGAGATGTCCAGTCCTAAAACTGGTAAAGTTCCAGGCAAAATGGATTAAGTTTGGTCACCCTATTCACAAGCCACACAAGAACTACCAGCTCATTGCTTTAGAGTCATACAGTGTTACTCAGTTTGATCTCCTCCTTATTTTTAAAACTGGCCCTTAATGTCCTTTGGCTGGTTCAAAGACCAAATGTGTTCCCCTGCAAACAACTTTGTAACAACGTACAGAAGAGCCTGAATTCGGAAGGCAATTTTACTAACTTTCCTTTCTTCCTCCCTCCCTTCCTTTCTTCCCTTCCTCTTTCCCTCCTTTTCATTCTTACCTTTTCATATCCGAGTCACAGTATTTACAAGTATGTTGTATGAGTGGTGGATATGATAAAGACTTCTTTACCAAACTTCAGTCAGGTTCCCCTGAACCCTCTTCTCGACTAGGCCTCTCCCCTGGTCCCCATCCTGTCTTTGGCCTGCCTAACTTAGTTTTAGGAAGAGTCCTGCCAAGTCAGTTTATTGAGAATACTTTCCCTTGATGCCTGATCACCCCTGGTATCCAATGAAATTCATTTTATCCTGTCTCCTACCCAGTTTTGGAATCCCTCAAACCTCAACTTGTAGCTCAGTACATTATCCCTTCCCCTTACTTTTAGCTGCTTAACACATTTTATGGTAATCACTAATTCATCACATGGAACTGAATAAGAACCATTTAATATGATTATCTTCTCCATTAAAGCTGTCATCATAATTAGAGCTGCAGTGAACTGTTTGCCAGGATTATAACTTCTGCCAAGAAAAACTTGGGTGTCATTTTAGAAAAATTCTTAGGTGGGGGAGGAGGAGATCAGGGCCATCTGTGTGAGGATCCAAAGCTGAATAATGATAGGCAAAGCCCCTTTCTCCTGTTCTCTGCCAAACTCTGGCCAGCCCTCCAACTGGACCCTGCCAAAGACTTTAACATGAACTAGCTTTCAAGGTAGTCCAAGGAGCACACCCTCTCAGGGGAAGAAAGCCTTTGGAAAAGGCAGCAACAAATAAACATTAGGCCTCTGTGCATAAGGCTTTCTAAAAGTTGTTCCAAATGGTTTTGTTTGCTACCCCACTGTTTCCAGGGCAACCACCTAAGCCAGGACAGAAGTAGAAGGAGACATGAGGCTAGAATGGGACCACCCACTGCAATTCTCATTTTATCCTGATGGCAAGAACCTTTATATCGACTCAAAGTGTTTGTCAGGCCTCTCGCTGTGAATCACTGGAATAACATTTTGCCCTGATGGAAGTGTGTCACAGGCTGCTGCTCCCACATCCCCCCATACTGAGGTGTTTTTAAATGGGACCAAATATCCCAGGGGAATTTTCTCTGCACTACTAGCATTGCTTTGTCGCACATTTTTAGATTACACACTGTAAATTATAGCTGAAAAAATACATTATGCTAATTTCCTCCTGCATGTCTTTGAGTTATTTTTAGGGAAAGTGTCTTTGGAATTCAGCTTCTCAGGTAAATGTTTAAAATGAAGAGACTAATAAGACTAAGGCAGAGGGATGCTCCAGGCTCAGACTGCAGCTGCATCATAGTCTGGCACTTTGTAATGAGCACAACTTGTGTGTCCAGCACGGATTTTAACTGCCAATAGTGGAAGAAGCCCTGGACTGGGCATCAGTAGATTTGGGTGTGCATGCTGGTTATGCAACTTTTTGGATATGTGACTTTGGAGGAATTTGTATCATGTTCCTAAGTCTTGACTTCCTCATCTATGGAGTGAGAGTATTCAGTGAGATCTCTAGAGTACTTTTCACTTCTCATACTCCGTGGCACTGTGTGCTAAACTAAGTGAAAGGACCTCAAATCACATGAGCAGATTATGTTGACTGTCTTTAAAAAGAATGAACAAACTCAGATCAGGCCCCATTGGCTCATGTCTGTAATCCTAGCACTTTGGAAGGCCAAGGTGGGTGGATCACTTGAGGTCAGGAATTGGAGACCAGCCTGGCCAACATGGCAAAACCCCATCTCTACTAAAAATACAACAATTAGCTGGGCTTGGTGGTGCGCACCTGTAATCCCAGCTACTCAGGAGGCTGAGGCAGGAGAATCGCTTGAACCCAGGAGGCAGAGGTTGCAGTGAGCCGAGATCACGCCACTGCATTCCAGCCTGGGTGAAGAGTGAGACTCTGTCTAAAAAAAAAAAAAAAAAGAATGAATAAACTCAATCTGTGAGCCTTATAAAATTAAGCAGCACAAAGTACTTCAGCCTGCATTCTTCATGATCTCTTATTGCACTGAGGTTGTTGATTTTTTCACGTGGTGTGCTAGATCTCTCCCATTTGCCCTTTAGATCCACGTTCCATCTTTCTCCACCCTGGCAGACTGTCCTATGAGGACTACAGCACGGGCTTGTGTCCTGTGGCTTCCAGGTGAGCTCAGCAAATGTGCAGGAGATTGAAAAAACAGTGGAGTGGAGGTTGCTCCCTCCCTGCGCCTTGCCTGTGAGGTTGCCATGACTGCATTCCGCAACCAGAGGTCACAGCTCCAGTAAAGCACCCTCTCTACCTAGCTGTCTTCAGGTTTCCATAATAGATTCCTCCACTTGTTGCTTCAGGTCTAGGGGCACTGTATGACCCCTGTGGTTCTCTATGCGCAGTCTATATTTTTAAAAACTCATTTAGGCTGGGCATGGTGACTCACGTCTGTAATCCCACCACTTTGGGAGGCCAAGGTGGGAAGAATGTGAGACCAGCCAAGGCACATAGCGAGACCTCGTCTCTAAAAAAGTAAATAAATAGAAATAAAAAATAAAAATAAGTAAAAACGAGTCTTTATTTATTTATTTATTTATTTATTTATTTATTTATTTATATTTTAAAGAGGGTCTCACTCTGTCACCCAGGCTGGAGTGCAGTGGCGCAATCTTGGCTCACTGCAACCTCTGCCTCCGGGGTTCAAATGATTCTCCTGCCTCGGCCTCTCGAGTAGCTGGGATTACAGGTGCCCACCACCACGCCTGGGTAATTTTTTTTTTCTTTTTTTTTGAGTAGAGACAGGGTTTCGCCATGTTGGCCAGGCTGGCCTCAAACTCCTGACCTCAAGTGATCTGCCCGCCTTGGCCTCCCAAAGTGCTAGGGTTACAGGCATGAGTCACCGCATCCGGCCAAAATTAGTCTTTATTAAAGTCTCCTCAGAGTTTCCATTGTGAATGAGCCTTCTGTTTCCTGCCGGTACGCTGACTGATACACCCAGTTTCTGGAGATTACAGGTGTGGCAAGAGCACAAAGTCCACGGTGCTTATTATTGAAATACATAAATTTACCTTGAATGCATGCTTTTTTTTCCTCTTTAATTGCAGCTCAGAAAAGATAAGAATCTCTGTGTACTGCTGCTTGGTTATGTAGTACTTGACCTCTATCCATGCTTGTATTAAACAAGATTCAGAAGCAGATAATGGAAACCATTCTAGTAGTTTTAGCAAGAAAGGATTGGCTACAGGAAATCCCATGCCCACAGTTACAGGGACTGGAGGAGTGGGCTGTGGGCTGGATTCCAGAACAACACTACAGAGCTGACCTGTCTAGAGAACTATCTCTGCAATAATCTGGAAGCTGTGGATCAGAAAACCACTATACCACTCTCCAGATCCAAGATCACACTACCTTGCCACAATTCGGGAATCAGAAAGTTGTGGCCTCAACTGTTGGCCCCAAACCATACTGTAACTGATTCGTACCATCAAAATGAAGGCCTGGGTACTGCCTTCCTTCCTACTTGACTCAGTGCTAACTTAAATTTTCACACAAGTACATCTTATTGGTGGATCCTAATCATATTCCTAGCTGCGTGAAAGTCTGGGGAATGTCACTTTTAGTTTTCTAGCCTCTGCAGCATAGGAAGGCATTCTATAAGAAGGGTAGAATGAATTCTGCGCAAGCCTGTCTACTCTATCTGCCACAAAATTATTTCAAAAACATGGACTTTGGAGATTTAAAAAAGAGCAAAATTCAAACCTTTACTCTAGGATTTATTAGCTGCATGATCTTGGACAGGATGAACTTAATATTACTGAGCCAATTTTTCCTCTGTACAATGGAAGTATAATGTCTACCTCGCAGAATTGCCATTCATTCATTTATATGTCTATCAAATTTTTACTGATTTTTACATTAGTACCAGAAGTTTTAGTTGAAAGTGACAAAAACTAACTGGTTGATTAAACCAAAAAGAAAACTATTAAAGGATATTTGGTAGGTCACAGAATTGCCAGGAGGGCTAGAGAGCCAGGCTCAAGGATGAACTTCCAGGATACCACCACAAACAGTTGTCAGGACTAGCCTGAAGACGCTGCTACTGCCTTCACCTCCTAGCATTCAATGCTACATTTTGCACTGCCAGCAGGAACTTTATTGACACAAGCACTACTGCCAGCCCTGTTATAGGAACTCAATAATGCCACCTCTGAAGGCCAAGTGCTAGTGGTGTCACTCTCACTGGCAAAAATGGATTCCATGTGGCATTTCTTTCTCACATTGCTCTCATCTCAAAGAAATTTCACAAGGATGTCTGATGGGGCCTGAGTCACATGCTTGGGCCCAGCTAGCTACAAGCGGGGTGAAGAAAGCATAATTTCTGATGTCTAATTTGGGGAGAAAAGAAAATTCCTAACCAAAAGGAGAGCCTTCACAGGTGCTGAGCTCCAGACAAATAGACTACACCTACTCCAAATGGCTAAGCAAAAAGGATATTTATTGGCTCTCATTTTCTCTTTCTTACTCTTGTTCTCACTTTGCTTTCGCTTCCCCAAGCTTCCTTTTCAGGCATTCTCTCCCTGGTGGCAGGATAGTCCCCGAGAGCTGCAAACGTACATTCTACCGGCCAAGCAATCCCTTGGAAAGTATGTGTCTTTCCCGATCATTCCTTCAAAACTGTGGCTGACTCTATTCATCTGACTTGGATCACGTAAGCTTTCCTAAATCATTCACTGAGCCGAGAAGATGGAATAAATTTACACACCAATTTTGGGTTACATGCCAACCAAGCTGTAGAGGTATAGGTTCAGCCCTTCTAGAACTGTTTGGCTCAAGCATCGGGGAAGAAAGCTTTTATAAAGGAAACCTGGGATACTGGCAGGTGAAAACAATTATTGTCCACTATAATCTCCTGAGCTGTTTGATGTCCATACGCACACTCTCCTTCTCATACATGCAGCATCATAATTGTTATCACCTGCAATAGTGCAACTCTTTTACATACATCTCAAAACTCCCTCCTTCCCCAGGTGCTAGGCCAGTTACTGCATCCATCTCTCAGCAACATGCATTATTCTCAGGTTGGTCCAGAATAACTCCTTGTGTATTGGCAACCTGAGGTTAAATGATAAATTTAACCTGATCTACAATGGTAGAAATAGGTCAGGTTATCTTAATTAAAGAAAAAAAAAAAAAAAAACTCACATGGAAAAGGGAAGGGGAAGAAACAGCTTAGAGTGGTCATTGACCAACAGAATTTGTCACATCCTGCTTCTCAGGAATATAAAGTGCTCTCTGCTCCAGTGACAGAGTGGATATATTGGTCAGCAAAAGTAGTTGATTCTGGTTCTCTCCTCTGGGAGAAGAGTCAGTGTCTAGTATCCACTGTGGCCACCTCTGAAAAGGACAATGGAGAGGATCATTTGTGAGGGTTAAACTAATTTAGAACACACTTTTCCATTGAGAAGAGTTCAGGGGCCTGGAGATTACCTTAGGTTGGTAAGTGTTTATCCAGAAATAACAATTTTCATAGAAACCTAGTAGGCTCTCCGTGCACATCCAACACTAGGATGTCCTCTCTCATAGCAACAGGCCTTAGAGCTCTGCCCTTCCCTCTAGCTCTCAGCCCCAAAGCCTTCATTTTTTAACATTTCCTGGGGGCAATGACAAACAATAGCTTGAGTCAAAAGAGAGAAAACCAATCTCAGCTCCAACATCCCATGTATTTCAGTGGTTGGGCTATAAAGTGGTGACTAAGTGAAGTCTTATCAGTCAAGGAAGGCCAAGAAGGAGGTGCTTAGTAGAGCTTTTCCAGGAGCCTTTTTTTTTTTTTTTTTATCTCCTCTTAAGTTTTCAGAATCTTAAGACATTACTTCCACTAACTTTATCTCAGGGGAGATAATGCAGCTCAAGATTATCTGACTACTATCCCTCTTTGATCACAGGCCACAATTAGAAAGGGCTTCCCTTAGCAGTTTCTGTTCTCTCTCTCTCTCTGCTTTCTGATGAGCCAGTTGTCTCTTACTTGTAGTAACTTATCTTGGGCTAAGAAAAAGTATCCAACCTGATCCAACGAGCTGACATTTTTCTACTGATTCCCAAATCTCCACCTGGACAGACACATTGCCTGAGTTTCCAGATACAACATGCTTATGAAGATAGGCATTTTCCCAGCCAGAGAAGGGGAGGTCCACACTGTCTCCTGCCTCACCATGACCCTTCCAACTTCACATTGTCATTCTAAGTGTCAGTTGTAACTGCTATGTCCAGGAATCAATTTCTACTTCAGTCTATTTCTGTTTCTGCACAAAAGAAACTCACTCTGGCTATCTTAAGCTAAACAAGAAATGTGCTCAAGGATGTGGACTAGCACAAAGAATTAAAAGAAATGCTAAGTAAGCACCAGGCTGTGAAAAGGCCAGGAGTCAAAACAGCTCTAAGTATCCAGATAGCAGCAACTAAAGGTCAGTCTCTTTTCATGGCACTGTTAGCAGGATAAATGACCTCTGTCATTTTCTATCTCTACGTTACTCTACTCGAGATTTAATTTTTGGGAGACAGAGTCTGAATGGCATTCTTGGGTCACACATATACTCACCTCTTGAGGGTAGGGCAGAACATTTTGAACGATTGCCTCACTAAGACTAGCAAAAAGATTGTTTCAAGGTGTTTTCACCAGAAAAAGATGGAGTGAATGCCAGGCAGGCAAAACCCAAAGATGGTCAATATTTGCTATGTGCTAAGCACTGTGCTAGTCTATCTGGATCCAAAGATAAATAATGATGGCTAACATTTATTAATCATTTGCTAGGTGCCAGGAACTTTCTATGTATTATTTCAGATAATCTTTTTAATAAATAGCATAAAATAGATACTTTTTTTTTTTTTGAGACTGAGTCTCACTCTGTCACCCAGCCTGGAGTGCAGTGGCGTGATCTTGGCTCACTGCAATCTCTGCCTCCCAGGTTCAAGCAATTCTCCTGCCTTAGACCCCCGAGAAGCTGAGATTACAAGCGCGTGCCACCATGCCCAGCAAATTTTTGTATTTTTAGTAAAGATGGGGTTTCACCATGTTGGCCAGGCTGGTCTTGAACTCCTGACTTCAGGTGATCCACCTGCCTCGGCCTCCCAAAGTGTTGGGATTACAGGCGTGAGCCACTGCACCTGGCCATAGAGTAGATAATTCTTATATCTTAGTGATGCAGGATTTTTTATTCCTTAGCTTGGCTAGATCTGGGTTTTTGTCTCACAACCAGGAAACATTAGTCATACAGACATCAAAGAGTGAATGGAGTATCATTTATTAAGCAAAAAGGAAAGCTCTCAGCAAAAAGAGGGGTCCTGAAAGCAGGTTGCCGGTTGCCCACTCTTCACAGTTGAATACAATGGCTTCTATATATCTGCTGATGGGGCTGGGTTCCTATGTTAGTCCATTTTCATGCTGCCAATAAAGACATACCCAAGACTTGGCAATTTACAAAAGAAAGAGGTTTATTGGACTTACAGATCCATGTGGCTGGGGAGGCCTCACAATCATGGCGGAAGGTGAAAGGCACGTCTCACATGGCAGCAGACAAAAGAAGAGCGCTTGTGCAGGGAAATTCCCCTATTTAAAACCATCGGATCTTGTGAGACTTACTCACTATCATGAGAACAGCACAGGAAAGACCCGCCCCCATGATTCAATCACCTCCCACCAGGTCCCTCCTACAACACATCATCATTCAAGATGAGACTTGGGTGGGGACACAGCCAAACCATATCAGTTCCCTATTTGTGTAATGTGTGAATTCCTGGTGGCTCCACCCCATCCTTCCAGTGCACTTGCGGGGCCCTTAGCCTGAGCCCCTCCACATTGATTTATTTCCCTTCCTGCGCATGTGCTAAGGGACAGAATTTTTCACCATGGGCATGTTTAGGCAAGCCTGTGCAAAATGACCTTGGTGGGTTGGAGGTTCTCTGGGGACCCTCTCCTATCTGTCTAGGATAGTTCTCCACCTCCTGCCTCTATCATTAGGTCAGTGTCATAGGTTTAATTGTGTCTACCCTAAATGCATATGTTAAAGTGCTGACCCCACTATATCAGAATGTAATTTTATTTGGAAACAGTCATTGCAGATGTAATTAGTTAAGAGGAGGTTATTAGAGAGGACCCCAATCCCATATGACTGGCATCCTTACAAAAAGGGGAAGTCTGGATACAGCAAGATGCACACAGTGAGAACACCATGTGAAGATGAAGGCAAAGAGTGAAGTGATGCTCCTACAAGCCATGGAATGCCAAGATTGTCAGCAAACCACCAGAAAGGAAAGGCAAAGCGTGGAAGACATCCTTCAGAATGAGCCAACCCTATTAACACGTTGATCATGGATCTCTAGTTCCAGAACTGTGAGACAATAAATTTCTCTTGTTTCTACCACCCAGCTTGTGGTACTTCGTTATGGCAGCCCTTGAAACTAATGCAGCTGGGTTCCCTAGAAGCAGAGCCTGAGATGAGCTTATTATCCAAGAGCGCAATCATAGGAGTACCTTCCTAGGCTTCTCCTGTATTTTCCAAAATGGCCACAACATTATTTCTGGTCCCATATACTCCACTAGAATATTGCCACTCCTTCCTCAACAAGAGGAGTCTTTAAATTTGAGTGGGCCTTGTGACTGTCTTTACTGATAGAATAAAGTAGAAATAACACTGTGTGGCTTCCAAGTTTAAGTCACAGGAAGCAATTTAGCTATCAGCAGGCTCTTTGGCAGGGTACTGTCTCTTAGAACCCAGCCACCATGCTATGAGGAAGTTAAACTAGCCCATGCAAAGAAATCACAGGGAGAAGGACCGAGGTCCCCAGTGAATGATGAGGGATGAGACCTCAGATGATTCCCATCCCCAACCTTTGTCTTCCATCTCACAAATCTTTTAACACAGAGACAAGCCACTACCTCAAAGTTCCTGACCCACAGAATCCATGAGCCTAATGAATGGCTTTTTTTAAGCCACTAAGTTTTCGGGTAATTTATTTTGCAGCCATAGTAACTGGAACAGTTTTTTATCTGGAAGTGGGGTATTGTAATACAAATCTAAAAATATGATAGTGGCTTTGGGGAAGAAGGTGGAAGTTGGAAGGACCATGAAGATACTGGTAAAAGAGTCTGATGGTTCTCAAGAAAGCTTGTAGAGAGAGATTGAAGTAAAGTAAGAAAAAGTTCTTGAAAATTGGAGGAAGATCTTTGTTATTTAGTGGCAGAATGTTTAGCAACACGGGGACCTGTAATAAAGTAGAAAGCAGAAATTATACCCAATGAACTGAATTATCTAGCTAAAGAGATTCTCTGCAAGAATGTTGAAGATGCCCTCTGGCTACTTCTTCTTGTTTATGGTAAAAGATGAGAAGAAAGAAATAAGATGAACACAAAATTGAATTTGAAAATAAAACTATCACTTCTAGGCTCTGTAAGACTGTCAATTCAGGAAAATGCTTCAAGGCAAAGATGAAATCCGGGTAAGAACAATTAGATCCATTGATATGATCTCAGAAAAATCTCAAGTGATTCCTCGGAGAACAATTTAGTTAGATAAAAGATCCCCTAAGGATCTTAAGGGCATATCCCACAGATCATCTTTATCAAAAAAGGGCTTCTAAGAATCTTAAAGATGTTGTTCCTTGGGAGCCTAATAGGAAGACCAAGGTAGAGAAGGGCTTATCTTAAAGGAGACCTTTGGGTAAGAATTCCACTTAATGGAGTGGATTATAATATAATTCATTAAAAACTCAAAGATTTTAAAACAGTTATATCAACTTGGACTGAAAGATATAGAAAGTACAAAATGAAATCCAAATTTCTGTGGGCAGAAACAGGCTGCAAAAATTATTCAGCCATAAACATGGACTATTTTCCATGGAAAATGAAGAGGGTAGAGCCAAGAGCCAAAGTGAATTGTTCCCAGGCAGTAGAATTGATCCTTTAATCAAGGAACTGGCAACATATGTCCAGCTAGATTTCAAAATTGCTGTGGACCAGTGAATCCTGTGTGTATCAATTTTCTTTCTTTTTAAAAAGCAGTGTTCATAGCAGTATTTTATACCTGTTCAATTACTGCAAGTTGGGAATGTGCAAGAGAGAAGTTTTGTTTCTTTAGTTCATAGTCTACAGATCAAAAGGAAATGTTCCCAATAGGAAGTGCGCTGTTCTGGGGTGAAGCCCTCAGAGGGATATCATTTTGAATTATCTTTTTGCCTTCCCCTTAGGGGCTCTTCCTTTTAATTCTACATGTTGAGATACCTCTCATCCTTCAAAGAATTCAAGATGTGCTGGGAAAATAATTGTGTAGCAGACTCTGATACTTCTCTTCCAGTGTCCATTCTCCTCTTTTTCAGTAGAAGAACCCTTGAATTCTAGCTAAACACATGTCTGCCAGGAATAAAGATTGCATTTTCCAGCTTCCCTTGCAGCTAGGCCTGGGCATTTGTTTGAGTTATTGTCAATGGGATGTCACTTTCAGAGAGTATATCTAAAATAAGGATTATGCCCTTGGTTGTATTTTCTTCTTCCTGCTGGTGGGAATGCAGATGCAAAGACCAGCTCTATTCAGCAGTCACATTGGATCATGTCTATACAGTCATACCCTAGGGTTGATAAAGAACAAAGCAGGAAGGATCCTGAGTCCCTGCCAAATTGGTATTTTATACGAGAGAATAAAATCTTGAGTGTTAAAACCACTATAAAATTGGGGTTTCTGTCCCATGCTATACCATCTCATCCTCACAAATAAGATGTCATAGATGGTAGAATTATGGCTCTCTGAGAGCAGGGACCTTGTCTGCCTTAGTTATGGCTATGTCTCCAGCATCTAGAATTATGCGTGGTGCATTATTTATAAAGAAATGAGTGAATAAAATATTATGATAATTAAGAATGAAGAACCAACACAAAAACTGAGACCAGCATTTCCCACATCCAATGTTTCTTTCTGTTTTAGGTGTAGTTAAATATACATAACATAAAATTTACCATTTTAACTGATTTGTTCAGTTGTGGTAAAATATACATAACATAAAATGCACAGTCTTAACTGTTTTTAAGTGTATAGTTCAACGATATTAAGTACGTTCACATTGTTGAGCAACCATCACTACCATCCATCTCTAACGTTTTTCATCTTCCATTTTTCATCATCATCCTTAAAACTTCTTTCATCTTCCAAAACTGAAACTCCATATCCTTAAACAATAACTCCTGTGGCCTCCTCCCTTAGCCCCTATCACCATTCTACTTTCTGTCTATATGGATTTGACAAATCTATGTACCTCATATAATTGGAATTATATGATATTTATCTTTTTGTGACTGGCTTATTCCACTTAACATAATTCTTTAAGATTCATTCACGTTGTAGCATATGTCAAAATGTCCTTCTTTTTTAAGGCTGAAAAATACTCCATTGTATGTATATATAACATTTTGTTTGTCTATCTGTCAATGGGTTGCTTCCATCTTTTGGAGATTGTGAATAATGCTGCTATCAACAGGGGTGTACAGAAAATGTTTTTATTATTTACTTATTTTTTGAGACAAGGTCTTGTTCTGTTGCCCAAGCTGGAGTGCAGTGGCATGATCTTGGCTCACTGCAATCTCTGTCTCCAGGACTCCAGGACTACCTCAGCCTCCCGAGTAGATGGGACTACAGGTGTGTGCCACCATGCCCAGCTACTTTTTGTATTTTTTGTAGAGATGGGGTTTTGCTATGTTGCCCAGGCTGGTCTCAAACTCCTGAGCTCAAGCAATCCACCTCTCAAAGTGCTGGGATTATAGGTGTGTGCCACCACACCAGGCCAGAGAATATTTTTAAAGATTTCAGATTCCTTAGATGTTCTAATTTACTGACTCAAATCTTGGAAGTGGGAGAGGCAGGGTGGGGAGCAATTTGGAAGATGTATTTTAAGTGTTTTCCAGGTGATTTGGAGTACAGATAGTATAGTCCTCGAATTGACAATTGGAAGTCACTGATACCACACAGTGAGTACTACTTGTACTAGTCTACAGATATAGAAAAAACAGAATAATCAGGTTATGGAGTGAGAGCTCTTTGTGTTGTTGAAAATGAAGGAGAACTTGAATTTGGCACAAATGAGAAGGGAGGGCATTTCAGGTTGGAGAAAAAAATTAATTTAGAGATATAAGCATTTCTGATTTTAAAGTAGTTCCCACTTATCAGTGGTTTTGCTTTCTGTGGTTTCAGTTACCCACAATCAACTGTGGTCTGAAAACATTAAATAGAAAATACCAGAAATAAATAATTCCTAAGTTTTCTATAGCATTCCATTCTGAGTTTTGTGATGAAATCTCACACTGCTCTGCTCCATGCTGCCTGTGACACGACTCATCCTTTTGTTCAGTGTATTCACGCCAAATATGCTGCCTGCCCATTTGTTATTTGGTAGCTTTTTGGTAAATGAGATCAACTTTCGTGGTATCACAGTGCTTGTGTTCAAGTAACCCTTATTTTACTCACTGATGGCCGTAAAGTGCAAGAGTGGTGATGATGGTGGATATTCCAAAGAGGATCCATAAAATGCTTTCTTTAAGTGAAAAAGTGTAAGTTCTCCACTTAAAAAAGAAAGAAAAAAAATTACGTACTGAGATTACTAAGATCTACAGTAAGAATGAATCCTCTATCTGTGAAATTGTGAAGAAGGAAAAAGAAATTCATGCATAGTACACTTGCATGTTTAGTACTATCTGTGGCTTCAGGCATCCACTGGAGGTCTTAGAACGTATCCCCCACGGTAAGGGGGATACTGCATTTTTCTAGGTGTCTCTAATTGTGCTGTCACAGCTCTTTCCAAGTCTAGACTCATGATATATATATATATATTTTGTTCAACTATTATTGAAAACAACTAAGTATCGTTCCACTAAGGATAGAATAAATTTTGTTATATTTATGAAACTTTCATTAGAGCAACAACATTGTTTGTTTAGCCTTCCTATACATATGTGTTTTTTCCTCTGGAGTGAGGATAGAACAGCAAGGGGAAAAAAAAAAAAACTGATTCAATAATATGACCTCTTTAAACTGAAATTCATCTAAAATGGTCTTTTGACGATGATGGACTGCATAAGTTGTAATATAACAAAATCATTTCAAAATCTTTTTTCCAATAGCTGCACGTGTATATTATTTGATCCAACATTGAAACGAAATTGCAAACATTTTAACAGCTTCTTTGTTGCAGCTCTGAATCAGAAGGGGAACCTTGCCAGAAATTCTGTTTTTTTTTTCCCCCCAAATCATTCCATCCACTTCTAAATTAATGCATTGGTTGTATTCTGCCCCCTTTGGTTGAATTACATTAAAGACAAATTTGTTCTTTAACCTTCTACACTAAAAAGATGTTAATTCAACTATTTAATTTATTTTCTAGATAAAATGATATGTGTTTCTGATACATCTGTTTTTAAATTTTCCCATTTTTATAAGTTGCTTGGATGTGACCAGGAAAATTCCTCCTATGATGGCTTTAAAATAAATTTTATTAACCTATTTTCATTTTGTGAGTGAACCAGTGATATTTACTATGACTTTCTTCTTCCTTTCAAGTATAATTCAAATTGTTATTTAATAGTGTTTTGTTAACTGAAACTTATGGAGAGTTTCTCACATGTGACTTAGAGTTAAGTGAGAGAGACAGACATTTATGAAATAATCTCACAAATAATATTTTATAAGTACCAAAATTGAATCTTTCCTGGACTTTCGGAGTGAATATTAAGGGGATTTTGTCTGTTTAAGGGGTCATGAAGGGAATTTGAGCTGAGAGTTAAAGCATAAGTAAGATAAAATGCATAATATTGGGTGTGTGGGAGGCCAGGAAGGTTTCAGGAAGAGGGAAGGGCATGAACAATAGTTAAAAGTAGGCCTCTGTGGCTAGAGCTCAGGCAGCAAATGCAAATGAGCTTCAGGCTATATTAAGAACTTTGCCTTTATTCTATCTGCAATAATACATTAGCTTGGATGGATATTAGCTAAGAATCTTTCGGTTGCCAGTAATAGAAAATTCAATCCAGCCTGCCTTCATAAAATAAAGAAAGGAAGAAAAAGAACCATTGGCTTACGTTATGGTAAAGTCCAGAGTTCAGATCCCACTCTAAGGACAAGTTTTATTCATAGGGTGATTATCTTTTCCTGCCCATTTTGGCTCTCTGGGATCCCATGACTCTACCCTTATCCTTAATCTTCAGTCTGGCTTCTATCATGGTCCCAAGAACTAGTCAATCTGTCTGATTGGATTTGCTTAAATCATATGCCCACTCTGAAGCTAGTCTTTGGCTAGGGGAATGCTGTCCTCTATATGGTTTAGGTATGGGTTAAGTGCCCATCCCTAACATTATCTCTGTGGCTAGGGAAGCCAGTTAGGGCATCCATAACTCTGGAGCTGGAGGTGGGGGTAATCCCACCGCCTTGGGGAGGGGTGCTTTCCTAAAGTAAACTTAGGGTGTTACTATCATAAGGAGGGTAGAAATTTTCTGGACAGACATTATCAGATGTCCAGCATAGTTTGGAGATTTTTAAGGAGATTGAGAAAGGAGGAAGTAATATAAACAGATCTGCATTAATGACAACAACAAAACAGGATGGGCTTTGGAGTAGAAAATGGTCTGAAATGGCTTGGAGGGGATCAAGACTGCATGCAGGGAAGAACAGTTAGTAGGTTAGAGTAGTAATCCAGTGTGATGATAGCCTGGACAAAGGAAGTCACAGCAGAATTTGAAATAAGCAGAGAGATTTAAGAGACATGTAGAAGATGAAATGGATGCAACTCAGTGACTCATTGGATTTGAAGGAAATGAAGACAAAGAAGTTATTAAAGACAACCCCTAGGTTTCTGTCTTACACATAAATTGGATAAATGGCCATGACATTATACTGATAAGGAGTACTAAAAGAAGACCAGGTTTGGGAGTTATGGTTTCAGTTTCAGATAAATTTTCATTCCTTTTGAAACCAGCCAGAAGACACTTAGATTGTTTTGGTTTACTCAGGTACATTTATTAAAGGATTTGGAACAAATCACCTTTCACGCTTGGCTAAATTTCCCTAAATCTTCTCCTTTCAGGAAGAAATAGCTTACCATTCTACATAACCTCCAGGAAGAAGTATTGACATTTCTTCCATTTTTTTTTTTATTAATTGCAAAAAGAGAAAAGAAATAATCTCTTTTCTTTCTGAAATCCCCTTCAGCTGGATACACTCTAATCTCTATTAACAGAATCCTCTAGTGTACAAGGGATGCTGCTGCAGGCTCCTAGACATCTAGCACGTGATGCAATGGGAGACACAAAGACACACACTCGTGGCTTTTATTGATGTTCATGTTCTTTTCTTTCTCTCTTTCTCTTTCCTTCCCTCCCTCCCTCCCTCCCTCCCTCCCTTCCTTCCTTCCTTCGTTCTTTCCTCTTTCCCTCTTTCTCTTTCTTTCTTAGTCTCACTCTCTCACCCAGGCTGGAATGCAGTGGCTCTAGTGATCCTGCCTCAGCCTCCTGAGTTGCAGGACACAGGCACACTCCATCACACTGGGCTAATTTCAAAACTTTTTGTAGATCAAGGGTCTCACTGTGTTGTCCAGGCTGGTCTCAAACTCCTGGTCTCAGGTTATCTTCCAGCCTCAGCCTCCCAAAATGTTGGGTTTACAGGTACTATCGATGTTCTAATATGCTGTAAGAACTGAGATGCTGGTGAGGTGTTTGCAGGGGAAGGGCTTCAATTTTAAAATGTATTCCTGTCAGTTTTAGAGTTAGTTTTTCAAGTTGTGCATATAGTACCTTGTTTGGTTGCAAGTGATAAAAACCAAACTAAAAATAACTGAAAATTAAAAGGGAATTTATTGGCTCTTATAAAATACAAGGTGATGGTGGTTGGAGAACTCTGGAGACAGAAAACATTGCTGGATCTTCCTCTCTCTCTCTCCAGGCTGTATTTTCCTATGTGTTTCTTTCAACCACATCTACTGAAGACAGCCTTTTCTTTTTGTTGTTTGGTAGGAATGAGATGTGAGGGGTAGGCTAACAAAGTCACACATTAACACAGCTTGGCAAACTCAGGAGATTAAAAGAGCTTTCCTCTCCATAGCCCCTTTATAAAACTCAAGGGCAGAAGTTTTATCTGGGTAGGTCATGTGCCAAACCCCAGGAAGATAAGGAATTATGATTGACCAGTTGTGGGGACTATATACCTTCTTGGGGGCAGGGACAGAAACCCAGGAATCAAAGGACAAGTAGTTTTCCAAAGGATGTGTGCATGTTTGTGGGGAAAGGAAGTTAGGAGAAAGGACACAGAAACCATAAGAAGATAGAAAGGGATGCTGAGTACAAAAATAATAACAATAATTGGTCCTTCTAGTTACAAAGTGTGAAAATTTCTTCAAGTGTTTGCTCCGTGGAGGGGAAAAAGACTTTTTCATAGCTTTTCATAGCTAAGACTTGCCAAGTATTCCTAAACCTAGGTAAATCCACATCTACCATTAAAATACTCCTCCCATTTGTTCATTAGACAAATATTAACTGAGTGTCTACTTTGTGCAGAGCTTTACTTTAGCTGCAATACAGGAAGCAAAATATAGTGCCTCCCGAGTTATAGTTTAGTGTCAAGGAAGAGAAATTCTCAAACTCAAGTAAGTGGGATTGGGAATGCTGGTGTTCATTATTGTTAGGGTACATATAAAGCTATAGAATGAAAGAATCTCATGGAAATAAAAGGAGCTGTAATAGGGCACAGTCTTATCAAGATTAGGATAGAGGGTTGTTCTGCATCCGAAGAGTGATACCTCTGGGCAGGAATTTTTTTGTATCTTTCCTTTAGCGTTTCACCAAATATGTGGTTCGAATAGTGATGACCTATCTGTTTCTCTCTGTCCAGCTAAAAAAGGTTTTTTAAAAAATACATATATACCAGAGAGAATGTCTGTTTGGCTTTACTAACAACCATTGTGACAGCTGAGCCGTATTTTAAGTTGGTTTCCCACAGACCCTAAGTTGGAGGCAAGGATTTAAGAGCTGGGAGTTAATTTGGAAGATAGTTCCTGGAAGCACTTTTAACGGAATGGGAAATTGAGACAAGGAAGGGAAGGAAGCTTGTCACTGAGCTACTGCTGTAGGCAACTGGATTTTCATCCCATTGGAGACTCTGGGAGACAGTGTAGAATATTTCTCAGAGTTATCCCAGTTGAGAGGCAAAGAAGTTGGGTATTTCCCCTCCAATTCCCATCTGTCAGTGGCTGAAAGCTAATTCCAGGGGCATTAACGTTCATGTCCATCTAGCATATCCATTTCCCTCAAGTGGGAACAACAGCAAGATGCTGTCAGCATAAACTGGATCAGGGAGGATGGGAGGGGACACAGGCAGGGAACCAACAGCATCTGTTATAGGGAAAACCCTATTCCTGTCAAATCATAGGTTGATGGCCTTTGGGTCAGTGTCTAATCAGCTTTGGCTCTTGTAGGAATTGTACTTTAAACAGAATCTAAGACTCCCTTTTCAGGAGGACTGTGAACCATGGCAGGAACGGTTGATTAACATGTCTAATACAAGGTGATAGAAATTTGAAGATAGTGGCTGGGCACTGTGGCTCACGCCTATAATCCCAGCACTTTGGGAGGCTGAAGTGGGCGGATCACCTAACGTTAGGAGTTCAAGACGAGCCTGGCCTACATGGCAAAACCCCGTCTCTACTAAAACTGCAAAAATTAGCAGGGCGTGGTGGCACATGCCTGTAATCCCAGCTACTTGGGAGGCTGAGGCAGGAGAATTGCTTGAACCTGGGAGGCAGTGGTTGCAGTGAGCCGAGATCGCACCACTGCACTCCAGCCTAGCAACACAGTGAGACTCTGTCTCGAAAAAAATGTTCATCATGAAGGCCTGAAAACAGCAATATCCCAATAGTAATGAGCACATTTAGCATCCAGATCTTGTTTTTTTTTTTTTTTTTCTTTCCTTCATTAAAAGCAACAAGGCAGAGTTGAGGCAGGGAAAGTACAAGATGAGCCTGGAATATCTTGTCGTTGGGTCAGAAAGTAAGGACATGCCCAAAGAAAGATGAGGATGTTAAAAGAACAGAAAAGCCATATTTTGGAGGCTCTCACTGGCCAAAATTTGGGACAGTTTGGTCATCAAAATAAATAACATGGATTATAAAATTGAATTAAATATGAATTTATGAATCTATACTGACATAAATAAATAAATAAATAAATGTAGAGAGGGTAAAGATTTTCCTTACAACTAGTAAATGTAGAAGGAATGATGGAATTAGAAAATCATTATTTGACAACCACTATAGAGATAATTCAGAAAAAAATCAATAAATACTAAAACTAATGGATAAAATTTGAAGAATGGAATAAATTACCTCTTAATAAACTCTTACTAATTAGAAAGTTTAAAAAGTATAAATTTACAGTGGGAAAGCTTGACAGACACCACCTTAATCAAATGTAACTAAAGACTCATTCAGAGGAGTTTTCTTTTTCTTTTTTTTTTTTTGAGACAGAGTCTTGTTGCCCAGGCTGGAGTGCAGTAGCATGATCATGACTCACAACTCACTGCAGCCTCAGCCTCCTGAGTAGCTAGGAGTACAGGTTCACACCACCAGGCCTGGCTAATTTTTTTTGTATTTTTTGGTAGAGACAGAGTCTCACCATGTTGGCCAGGCTGGTCTCAAACTCCTGGCCTCAAGTGATCTGCCCACTTCAGCCTCCCAAACTGCTGGGATTACAGGCATGAGCTACTATGCCAGCTAATTAGGGGAGTTTTCTAAAACAAAAGGGGTCTCTCTATAGCAATAACCTCTTTACCTCCAAGGATTAAAATTCCAGCCACCTCCTATTTAGTACCTCCCACATCTTCCCTCACTATCTCCTCCTCAAATGACCTTTTTAATCAAGCTCCCCATTAAAAATAAAAATGAGATAATTCCACTCTGAGTCTTAAAAGACCTCTTTTATTTTCATAACTGCTTCCTTTTCACAAACACTTCAAAATATTTTAAATGGAAATTTTGATTAATTCTTGTCTCTTGCTTAAGTTATGGCTGTGTTATTTACAGTGAGAATTGTGACCATAATACACAAAGTACTGGTGAGTTTCAAAGTAGGAAAGTTGCTGGTAAAAGTCTCGCAGGAATTGATATGTTGTTTTGACAGTTTACTTACTCGCTGTAGTGAATTTTAAATGGGCACACGCTTTTTGAGCTTTTCCATCAAACTGTATAGTCTATATCCTCATCTCTTGTGACTTTGGCCAGTAGCATATGAAGTGACATTGGGTGGCTTCCTAGCTGAGGCCTCAGAAGTCAAAAAGCTTCTGCTTTTGTCCCCTTGGAATCCAGCTACTGTGTGAGAAACCCAGAGCTACCCTACCGCAGAGGCCATGTAAAGGCAAACTGAAGCATGCAGCCAACAGCCTCAGTCAACCAACCACCAGACATGTGAGTGTGACCATTCAGGACCAATCAGCCCCAAGCCACCCTGCCCACTGACTACGAACACATATGCGAATCCAGTCAATCACGGAGAGCAGAGATGAGTCATTCCCATTGAGAGTCCTGCTCAAAATATCAACCCATAGAGTTAGCAGCCTTAATAAACCAGGAGTTAACAAACTCTAGAGCTTGTGGGCCAAGACTGGCCTACTGTTATTTTAAAATGTTTTTAATTTTAATTTTAATTATTTTTAGAGAGCATCTCACTCTGTTGCCCAGGCTGGAGTGCAGTGGCATGATCATGGCTCACTGCAGTCTCAAACTCTTGGGCTTGAGTGATCCTCCTGTCTCAGCCTCCCAAGTAGCCAGGACTATAGGTGCTCTCCATCATGCCCAGATAATTTTTATTTTACTTTTTGTAGATATGGGGTCTTGCTATATTGCCAAGGCTGATCTTGAACACCTGGCCTCCCAAAGCACTGGGATTATAGGTGTGAGCCACTGCACCTGACCATATTGCCTCTTTTTGTAAATATAATTTTATCAGAATATAGGCACATCCATTTGTTTACATATTGTCTATGGCTGCTTTTGAGTTACAGTGGAGTTGAGTAGTTGTAACAGAGATTGCATGGCGCACCAAATTTAAACATACCTACTATTTGGCCCTTTACAGAAAAAGTTTGCCAACCTTTATTTTAAGCCATTAAGTTTTGGGGTGGTTTGTCATGCAGCCATAGATAACCCAAACACTTTCTTTACAGCAGAAGAGGAGTCAAGTCCTAGTTTGAACTATAATTAATTTCTATAATTTCATGTACACATGCTTGAGACCTGTGAAGGCATTTAACTTTATCTAGAGCAACATCTGTTTTCATATGAGTAGCAATGTCATTTTTCTAAATAGAATATGTTAATAATGCTTGGCACAATATCCACTTTCTTGATACAAGGCCCTTTTTGAATTTAATAACCAGATAAAATCCAATATGGCTCTTTTCCATCCTCAAAAAGCATTTCATTTTAGAAATTATTCATGCTAAAGTGATTTCAACTTGATGTCAGAAATGAGCCTCAGCAGTATATGAGAGTCTTTCAAAGTATAATAATTCACTGCAGAAAGCAACTTCTAAGTATTACTGCTACATTTTCACAAACTTTGCCTGACAGTTGGTCTTTATCTTTTTTTTTTTTTAAGAAAAGTAAAATATTAGCCTGTCTTCAACCTTCAGAGAGATGAGCCATGTTTTTGACTTGTACAAGGTATTTTTAAAAACTAATTTTAGGGATTGGCAGATCTGTATACTCCTGCCTTGTTGAAAAGTATGTGAATAGATTTCCACATGAGCTTGAGAAATATGAATAAATATAATGCCTAAAACACTGTCAAACTCAGATATTTATCTGTGTACTGCAGAAGTTTACAATCTATTCTTTTATGCCTAAATACATGGACAATCAGTTAAAGCTGATTAAATGCTACTATTTCTGCAACAAACTATGAAATATAAGTCAAGGAGATGAGAGATACAATGCATTTTTTTAGAAATATGAAACATACAGCAGGGCATTAAGGGATGTGGTTGATTCTTCTGGGTCAGTTTTGAAGGAACTATGAAAGAAAATACTGGTTGTCAAAACAACGTAAAACTCAGGATCTAAATTGCCATCAGTAGGAGTTATTGTGATTCTGAGGCCTAAATTTAGGTTAGCAGTCAGACCTGAAGGTCTTTCCTCCAAGATATTTTATATCACCCATTCAAATTTTAAGAAAACCTTTTATAGCCCCTACCTCGATTTATGTCTTTCCTGCCTGCTCATAATTTATAACACAGATCCAATATTTTAATATTATTTTAAATAACATATTATATTTTTATTGTTCTTGATCCAGAATTATAGGATTTTAGAACTGGGAGAGACCTTAGAGATTATCTGGTCCAGTTGCCTCATTTTACAGAAGAGAAAATTGTTTCTTTTCATGTGTATATATACCTTATCTCCAAAGGACGAATTTATATGATACAATTTTCACAAACCTAACAAACTACCAGATTCTAAATCCTTTCAAGTCAAATAGCAATAATGTACATCAACCAGGTTAATTCACTACTTTTAACAATTTAATGAAGAAGTTGACAATATTCTGGTTGTTTACAGATTATAAGAACTTGGTAAGAGTCTTGAAAGATCAGCGATAAAATTTAAAGGGATCTAAAAATGAGAATAAATTATGGATTTGTCAGTAGGCTTGTGTTATGAGCTGAATTGTGTTCCCTCAGAATTCATATGTTGAAGTCCTAATCACCGGTACCTTGGAATGTGACTGTAGTTGGAGATAGGGTCTTTAAAGAGGTAATTAGCCTGGGCGCAGTGGCTCGAGCCTGTAATCCCAGCACTCTGGGAGGCCAAGGTAGGTGGATCACTTGAGATCAAGAGTTTGAGACCAGCCTGGCCAACATTGTGAAACTCCATCTCTACTAAACATACAAAAATTAGCCAGGTATGGTGGCAGGTGCCTGTAATCCCACCTACTCGGGAGGCTGAGGCAGGAGAATTGCTTGAACCTGGGAGGCGGAGGTTGCAGTGAGCTGAGATCATGTGCCACTGCACTGCAGCCTCCTGGGAGACAGAGCGAGACCAAGACTTTGTCTCAAAAAAAAAAAAAAAAAAAAAGAAGAAGAAGAAAAGAAAAGAAAAAAAAGTAATTAAAGTGAGGTCAGTATAATGGATTATAAGCCAATGTAAATCCATTGTAAAATCCAAACCTTTTTCCTCTTGCCTGATTCATAAATCTCACCCCTTTTTTCTTTTTCTTTTTTTTTTTTTGAAACAGAATCTCACTCTTGTTGCCCAGGCTGGAGTGCAGTGGCGCTATCTTGGCTCACTGCAATCTCTGCATCCCAGGTTCAAGCAATTATTTGCCTCAGCGTGCCAAGTAGCTGGGAATACAGGTGCCCACCACTACGCCCAGCTAATTTTTGTATTTTTAGTACAGACAAGGTTTCACCATGTTGGCCAGGCTGGTCTTTAACTCCTGACCTCGTGATCCATCTGCATCAGTCTCCCACAGTGCTAGGATTACAGGCATGAGTCACCGTGCCCAACCTCCATAATCTCTTAACAAGGCCAAGGAACTGAACTTGCCAAGAAAGAGCTTTCCTTGGCCAAAGGAGAAAAAGGAGAGACTGAACAGTTAGCCATTAATTTTTTTTTTCACTTTGGTGACAATGTGAAATGGCTGTCAAAAATTGTAATGCATTTTGCACATTAGATTGTGCAATATCATTGCCAATATTAAATTTACAGTAATCCAATGTGGCTGGTGTCTTTATAAAAAGAGGAGATTAAAGACACAGACACACACAGGGGAAGGACCATGTGAAGACACAAGCAGAAGATGACCATCTACAAGCCAAGGAGAAATGCCTCCAAAGAAACTAACCCTATCAATACCTTGATCTTGGACTTCTAGCCTTCAGAATTGTAAGAAAATAAACTTTGTTCAAGCCACCTAGTATGCAGTACCATTTTTATAGCAGCCCTAGCAAATCAGTGCACTTTGTAAAAATGTGGCACCTAGGGCTGAAGATAATAAGGCAGATGTTGTCTGACCAAATGACATAATTATCATCCTTGTTGCGCTGAACACCATAGCTCTGTTGATGCAATGTAAGATTTTGTAACCTGTACATAGCTGAGATATCCTGTGACTGCTTCTCAGCTCAAAGTTCCAACCAAAGACACATATTTCAGACATCCAAAAATAATTGGAAAAATATTTAAATTTTACTTAAGTCTCTTAGAACACATGCAATGTGATGCAATATTCCTAACACATGGTAACACTTCATTAAAAATCTCTTTCCTCATCTGAAAAGCTCCCCTTGCCACGATATAGCAGCTAATCTAATTTCTTTCTCTTTTCTCTCCTTCATAAGCTTCCCAAACTTGCTCTCTTAGCCATTGCTTATTGGCTTTTGCCTTTCTCAGCAACTTCTCATCCTCAGGATCTTCTTTTATCTTGCGCAGCTCTCCAACTTTTCTAAGAGATTAAATCAAACCTTTTTTCTCTTACTCGATCCATCAATCTCTTAACAAGGCCAAGGAATTGAACTTGCCAAGAAAGAACTTTACTCGGCTGAAGGAGAAAAGGGAGAGACTGTGAACAGTTAGCCATTAATTTTTTTTTCCACATTGGCAACAATGTGAAATGGCTGTCAAAAAATGTAATGCATTTTGCACATTACATTGTGCAATATTGTTGCCATTAAATCACAGCAATCCAAAAAGTTTCAATGTTTAAGTGTTAAGGGAAATCATCCCTATCTTGTACTCATGTTGTTGTTTTTTTTTTTTAAACATAAATGAAAAGCTTTTTGTGGTCTTCCTGATAAACTTCAATTTTTGGCCCAGGGTTCAAAATCCCAGGATCTTTTCAAATATTTTTTTCTGTCATCTAACATATTAGACATCATTTCTAGTTTAATAAATTTGATAGGCTTGAGACCACCAGCTGAGTATGAGTCAGCAGTATAGTATGGCTGTTTTTATAAAGCTAACTGTGATAGTGAAATATATTAATAGGTCTATGACATCCAGGAGCTAGGAAAATATCCTTCTGCTAAACTTAGAAATTGGTCACACCCTTAAAGTATCATGCCAATTTTGGGCACTGACATTTTAACGCACATGTGAAATGGCAGGGAGGATTTGAGAGTAGGATAACAAAAATGAACCCCCCCCCCAAAAAAAAAGAAATAAAATGCAGTTAAAGTAGTGGTGATTATTGAAACAAGAGAAGAAAAACTTACATTTTTAGAAAGACACTCAATAAGGAAGACATTTGCCTGTTGCTCTTCAGTTTCTCAGGGAGTCCAGGACAAAACAAGAGGATATGGCCTTTGGAAAACTGGAAACAACATAAAGGTCATTATAGGACTAAGTAAATTATGGTGCCTCCATATAATAGAAAAATACCATGAAACAATTGATAAAAACATAGGGAACATATATTTTTTGTCATCTTGGAGTAAGGAAGGCCTTTCTAATCATCACATAAAATCCAAGCCATACAGTAAAAAATTTAACTTTGAAATTCCTATTAGAAAAAAAAACAAGAAAGAACATTTAAAAGAAAATATCTTATTCCTCAGCATATGGCTAGCCAGTTATCTCAGCACCATTTATTGAATAGGGAGTCCTTTTCCCATTGCTTGTTATTGTTGCCTTTGTCGAAGATCAGATGGCTATAGGTGTGTAGCTTCATTTCTGGGTTCTCTATCCTGTTCCATTTGTCTATGTGTGTCTTTGTACCAGTACCATGCTGTTTTGGTTACTGTAGCCTTGTAGTATAGTTTGAGGTCGGGTGGTGTAATGTCTACAGCTTTGTTCTTTTTGCTTAGAATTGCTTTGACTATTCAGGCTCTTTTTGAGTTCCATATGAATTTCAGAATAGTTTTTTCTAATTCTGTGAAAAGTGATGTTAGTAGTTTGATAGGAATAGCATTGAACCTGTAGATTGCTTTGGGCAGTATGGCCATTTTAACTGTATTGATTCTTCCAGTCCATGAGCATGGGAGGTTTTTCCATTTGTTTGTATAATCTGTGACTTATTTCAGCAGTGTTTTGTGGTTTTCCTTGTAGAGATCTTTCGCTTTCTTGGTTAGATTAATTCCAAGGTATTTTCTTTTGTGGGTGTGTGTGGCTATTATAAATGAGATTGTGTTCTTGACTTGGGTCTCAGCTTCAGCATTATTGGAGTACAGAAATACTACTGATTTTTTGTACCTCAATTTTGTATCCTGAAACTTTAGTGAAGTCGTTTATCAGCTCTTTTGGCAACATCTTTAGGGTTTTCTAGATATAGAATCATATACTCAGCAAAGAGAGACAATTTGACTTCTTTTTTCCTATTTGGATACCTTTTGTTTCTTTCTCCTGCCTGATTGCTCAGGCTAGGACTTCAAGTACTATGTTGAATAGTAGTGGTGAGAATGGACATCCTTGTCTTGTTCTAGCTCTTAAGGTGAATGCTTCCAGCTTTTGCCCATTCAGTATAAAAATTTGGCTGTGAGTTTATCATAGATGGCTCTTACTATACTGAGGTATATTCCTTCAGTGCCTAGTTTGTTGAGTTTTTATCATAAAGGGATGTTTGAGTTTATCTAAAGCTTTTTCTGCATCTATTGAGATAATCTTATGGTTTTTAATTATGGCTTATGTGGTGAATCACATTTATTGATTTGCCTATGTTGAACCATCCCTGCAACCCAGGAAAAGAGCCTACTTGACTGGCTAGCCACATGCAGAAGAATGAAACTGGACTTCTACATTTCACCATATACAAAAATTAACTCAAGATGGATTAAAGAGTTAAGTGTAAGATCTAAAACTATAAAAATCCTAGAATAAAACCTAAGAAATACATTCTGGACATCAGCCTTGGCGAAGAATTTATGACTAAGTCCCTAAAAGCAATTGGAACAAAACCAAAAATTGACAAGTGGGACCCAATTAAACTAAAGTGCTTCCACACAGCAAAAGAAACTATGAACAGAGTAAACAGACAACCTGAAGAATGGGAGAAAATATTTGAAAACTATGCGTCCAACAAAGGTCTTATATTTGGAACTATAAGGGACTTAAACAATTCAACAAGCGAAAAATGAATAACCTCATTAAAAAATGGTCAGAGGACATGAACAGACACTTCTCAAAAGAAGACATACATGCAGCCAATAAATATATGAAAAAATTCTCAACATTGCTAATCATTAAAGAAATGCAAATCAAAACCATAATGAGACACCATCTCATACCAGTCAGAATGGCTACTATTAAAAAGTCAAAAAATAATGGATATTGGTGAGATTGCAGAAAAAAGGGAACACTTATAAACATTGTTGGTGGGAATGTAAATTGGTCCAGCCACTGTGGAAAGCAGTTTGGAAATTTCTCGAGTAACTTAAAACAGAACTATTATTTGACCCAGAAATCCCATTACTAGGTGTATACCCAAAGGAAAATAAATCATTGTACCAAAAAGACACATGCACGCATATGTTCATCACAGCACCATTCACAATAGTAAAGACATGGGATACACCTGGATGCCCATCAGTGGTGGACTGAATAAAGAAAATATGGTACATATACACCTTGGAATACTATGCAGCCATGAAAAAGAACAAAATCATGTCCTTTGCAGCAACACGAATGCAGCTGGATGCCATTATCCTACGTAGATTAATGCAGGAACAGAAAACCAAACACCACACATTTTCACTTAAAGTGAGAGCTAAATATTGAGTACAAATGGCCATAAAGATGGGAACAATAGACACTGGGCACTACGGGCTCCTGGGGTGGGGGAATGGTAGGAGGGAGGGTTGAAAAACCACCTATCTGGTACTATGCTTATTGTCTGGGTGATGGGATCATTCATACACCAAACCTCAGCAACACACAATTTACTCATGTAACAAACCTGCACGCATACCCCATGAACCTAAAATAAAGGTTGAAAAAAAAGAAAACATTAGAGTAAATAATTGTCAGAGAGCTAATTTCTTTAATGTACAGAAAAACTGAACAAATTAATAAGAAAAGACTAACCACCCAGTGGAAAAATGGACAAAGTATTTTTTTAAGTTTGTATTAAAATAAATGCAAATGGATAATAAAAATAGTAAAAGTTGTTTAACTTCACTGATAATTAAAGAAATCTATTTCCTAAGTAGAATTAGATATACTTTAAAAAATCCTGTTCAGCTGAAGTCTAAAAAAAATCCTGTCAAAGGGACAAAGATGAAAAAGTTAAACCTAGAATTGTGAAGAATGTAGGTAAGCAAGCACTCTTAGATTCCAGTGGGAGCAATATGAATTGGTATAAACTTCTTGGAGAATAATTTGGCAATATTGACAAAAATGTAAAATATGCACACTCTTTTATCCAATCATTTCACTTCTAGAAATGTATCCTGCAGATATTCTTGTATAAGTACAGAGAGATACAGAAACAATTGCAGTGATGTCATAGGGAAAAAAGATCCCTAAGTGCCCATCAGTTAGAAATTGTTTATAAATTATGCCTAATATATATAGATGCTCTTTGACTTATGGTAGAGTTATGCCCCTATAACCCATTGTAAGTTGAAAATATCCTAAGTAAAAAATGCATTTAATGGCCAAGCACAATGACTCTCACCTGTAATCCTAATGGTTGGAAGGCTGAGACAGGAGAATCCTTTGAGATTAGGAGTTCAAGACCAGCCTGGGCAACATAGTGAGAGCCCTGTCTCTATGAAACACAAAAAAATTAGCTGAGTATGGAGGTGCATACCTGTAGTCCTAGCTGCTCAGGAGGCTGAGGTGGTAGAATCGCTTGAGCCCAGGAGGTCAGGGTTGCAGTGAGCTATAGTTGCACAAATGCACTCCAGCCTGGATGACAGGGTGACACCTTGTCTCAGAAAAATAAATAAAATAAAATGCATTTAATATACCTAACCTACTGAACAGCATAGCTTAGCCTAGTCTGTCTTGTCTTTTTTATTGACAGGAAAACAATAATGATTGTTGTTTATTCATACTAAAGAGACATGAATATTGAGCAATTTACCAACTAATCAAGAGCACTTGCTTATACAGTACTATATGAACTTTGGCAAGATTACCCTATTCCGACCTAAGTTTTCTGCTTTTTTTGTTTGTTTGTCTTATTTCTACTTTGTCTTTATGTTAGTATAATTCTTGCATCTCCATAATGACTTCATTTTTTTCATAAAACTGAGGTATTAATCATGGTACTCCTGTGTCAATTATATAGGTATATTTTCTTTTTTTCTAATTTAAATTTTTTTTCTTTTTTATTATACTTTAAGTTCTAGAGTTCATGTGCACAACGTGCAGGGTTGTTACATATGTATACATGTGCCATGTTGGTGTGCTGCACCCATTAACTCATCATTTACATTAGGTATATCTCCTAATATTATCCCTTCTGCCTCTCCCCACCCCACAACAGGCCGTGGTGTGTGATGTTCCCCTTCCTGTGTCCAAGTGTTCTTATTGTTCAATTCCTGCCTATGAGTGAGAACATGTGGTGTTTGGTTTTCGGTTCTTACAATAGTTTGCTGAGAATGATGGTTTCCAGCTGCATCCATGTCCCTACAAAGGACATTAACTCATCCTTTTTTATGTCTGCATAGTATTCCATGGTGTATATGTGCCACATTTTCTTAATCCAGTCTGTCATTGATGGACATTTGGATTGGTTCCAAGTCTTTGCTATTGTGAATAGTGCTGCAATAAACATATGTGTGCATGTGTTTTTATAGCAGCATGATTTATAATCCTTTGGGTATATACCCAGTAATGGGATGGCTGGGTCAAATGGTATTTCTAGTTCTTGATCCTTGAGGAATTGCCACACTGTCTTCCACAATGGTTGAACTAGTTTACAATCCCACCAACAGTGTAAAAGTGTTCCAATTTCTCCACATCCTCTCCAGCACCTGTTGTTTCCTGACATTTTAATGATCACCATTCTAACTGGTGTGAGATGGTATCTCATTGTGGTTTTGATTTGCATTTCTCTGATGGCCAGTGATGATGAGCATTTTTTCATGTGTCTATTGGCTGTATGAATGTCTTCTTTTGAGAAGTGTCTGTTCATATCCTTTGTCCACTTTTGGATGGGGTTGTTTGTTTTTTTCTTGTAAATTTGTTTGAGTTCTTTGTGGATTCTGGATATTAGCCCTCTGTCAGATGAGTAGGTTGCAAAAATTTTCTCCCATTCTGTAGGTTGCCTGTTCACTCTGATGGTAGTTTCTTTTGCTGTGCAGAAGCTCTTTAGTTTAATTAGATCCCATTTATCAATGTTGGCTTTTGTTGCCATTGCTTTTGGTGTTTTAGATATGAAGTCCTTGCCCATGCCTATGTCCTGAATGGTATTGCCTAGGTTTTCTTCTAGGGTTTTTATGGTTTTAGATCTAACATTTAAGTCTCTAATCCATCTTGAATTAATTTTTGTATAAGGTGTGAGGAAAGGATCCAGTTTCAGCTTTCTACTTATGGCTAGCCAGTTTTCCCAGCACCATTTATTAAATAGGGAATCCTTTCCCCATTTCTTGTTTTTGTCAGGTTTGTCAAAGATCAGATTGTTACAGATGTGTGGTATTATTTGTGAGGGCTCTGTTCTGTTCCATTGGTCTATATCTCTCTTTTGGTACCAGTACCATGCTGTTTTGATTACTGTAGCCTTGTAGTATAGTTTGAAGTCAGGTAGCATGATGCCTCCAGCTTTGTTCTTTTGACTTAGGACTGTCTTGGCAATATGGGCTCTTTTTTGGTTCCAGATGAACTTTAAAGCAGTTTTTTCCAATTCTGTGAAGAAACTCATTGGTAGCTTAATGGGGATGGCATTGAATCTATAAATTACCTTGGGCAGTATGGCCATTTTCACGATATTGATTCTTCCTATCCATGAGCATGGAATGTTCTTCCATTTGTTTGTGTCCTCTTATTTTGCTGAGCAGTGGTTTGCAGTTTTCTTTGAAGAGGTCCTTCACATTCCTTGTAAGTTGGATTCCTAGGTATTTTATTCTCTTTGAAGCAATTGTGAATGGGAGTTTACTCATGATTTGGCTCTCTGTTTGTATGTTATTGGTGTGTAAGAATGCTAGTGACTTTTGCACATTGATTTTGTATCCTGAGACTTTGCTGAAGTTGCTTATCAGCTTAAGGAGATTTTGGGCTGAGACGATGGGGTTTTCTAAATATGCAATCATGTCATCTGCAAGCAGGGACAATCTGACTTACTCTTTTTGTAATTGAATACCCTTTATTTCTTTCTCCTGCCTGATTGCCCTGGCCAGAACTTCCAACACTATGTTGAATAGGAGTGGTGAGAGAGGGCATCCCTGTCTTGTGCCAGTTTTCAAGGGGAATGCTTTCAGCTTTTGCCCATCCAGTATGACATTGGCTATGGGTTTGTCATAAATAGCTCTTATTATTTTGAGATATCTTCCATCAATATCGAATTTATTAAGAGTTTTTATCATGAAGGGCTGTTGAATTTTGTCAAAGGCCTTTTCTGCATCCATTGAGATAATCATGTGGTTTTTGTCTTTGGTTCTGTTTATATGCTGGATTACGTTTGTTGATTTGCATATGTTGAACCAGCCTTCCGTCCCAGGGATGAAGTCCACTTGATCATGGTGGATAAGCTTTTTGATGTGCTGCTGGATTCGGTTTGCCAGTATTTTATTGAGGATTTTTGCATCGATGTTCATCAGGGATATTGGTCTAAAATTCTCTTTTTTTGTTGTGTCTCTGCCAGGCTTTGGTATCAGGATGATGTTGGCCTCATAAAATGAGTTAGGGAGGATTCCCTCTTTTTCTATTGATTGGAATAATTTCAGAAGGAATGGTACTACCTCCTCCTTGTACCTCTGGTAGAATTCGGCTGTGAATCCTTCTGGTCCTGGACTTTTTTTGGTTGGTAGGCTATTAATGATTGCCTCAATTTCAGAGCCTGTTATCAGACCTTTGTCAGATGGATAGATTGCAAAATTTTTCTCCTATTCTGTAGGGTGCCTGTTCACTCTGATGATAGTTTGTTTTGCTGTGCAGAAGCTCTTTAGTTTAGATAGATCTCATTTGTCAATTTTGGCTTTTGTTGCAATTGCTTTTGGTGTTTTAGTCATGAAGTCTTTGCCCATGCTTATGTCCTGAATGGTATTGCCTCGGTTTTCTTCTAGGGTTTTTATGGTATTAGGTTTTACATTTAAGTCTTTAATCCTTTTTGAGTTAATTTTTGTATAAGGTGTAAGGAAGGGGTCCAGTTTCTGTTTTCTGCATATGGCTAGCCAGTTTTCCCAGCACCATTTCTTAAATAGGGAATCCTTTCCCCATTGCTTGTTGTTGTCAGGTTTGTTGAAGATCACATGGTTGTAGATGTGTGGTGTTATTTCTGAGGTCTCTGTTCTGTTCCATTGGTCTATGTATCTGTTTTGGTACCAGTACCATGCTGTTTTGGTTACCGTAGCCTTCTAGTATAGTTTGAAGTCAGGTAGCATGAGCCTAGTCTATCTTAAATGTGCTCAGATCACTGACATTAGCCTAGAGTTGGGCAACATCATTGGCAGCACTATTGACTGGAGAGTCTGTTGTCTGCCCTCTTGTTTGATTGATGGGTGATTGGAAGCTGAGGCTCACTGCTACTGCCTAGCATTACGAGTATTGGACAGCATATTGCTAGGCTGGGAAAAGATCAGACTTCAGAATTTGAAGTACGGTTTCTACTGAATGCATATCCCTTTCACATCATTGCAAAGTGGAAAAACTGTAAGTTGAATCAGCATAAGTCAAGAATAGTCTGTAATATGAAATTCTAGATAGCCATTTTATATTCCTGTGCCTACAGACATGAATGGCTTGGATATATTATTAGATGAAAAACAAATTTCAGAAAGCATTATGTATAGTATAATCTCACTTGCAGAAAAATATATACGGCAACTTGATAGGCTGGTGGTCAGGCCTACATTCCCTAAAAGAAGCAAATGAAAGTTTCTTTTCTAGTGAAAGGGATCAGTCTAAAAGAAGTACTAGCAATTAGATTTTGAGGTCCTATTCCTTCTATAGTGGTGAACTCATCAGTTAGGAAGCCTCACTCAGGTACACAGAGCTTCCAGTCAAGTCAGTTTTTAGTGACTTGTTAAATATGAAAAGACAAAATTATAAGACATTTGAGGAATGCCTCCAACATCAAGTAGAGACTGAAACAAAAAAATAAAGCAACTCAGGAAACAGGTAACCCAGAAATAATACTTAGAGAAGAAAAAAAAGTTGTTTAAACCATTAATACCTTCAGCTTCCATGACACAAAAAATAATTCTATTTTCTATAAAAGACCGCCATTCCCCCAAAAGAAAAGAAAGCTTTATGGGTAATAAGCAGCTATGGAAAAATTCAGTCTTGGCATGGTGGCTCTTGCCTGTAATTCCATTTCTTTGGGAGGCTGAAGCAGGTGGATCAGGAGTTCGAGACCAGCCTGAGCAATATGGTGAAACTTTGTCCCTACTAAAAATATTAGCTGGGCGTGGTGGTGTGTGCCTATTATCCCAGCTACTCGGGAGGCTGAGGCAGGAGAATCACTTGAACTCGTGAGGCAGAGGTTACAGTAAGCCAAGATCATGTCACTGTACTCTAGCCTGGGCAACAGAGTGAGACTGTCTCCAAAAAAAAAAAAAAAAAGGAAAATTTAATAGAAGAGTTGGAAGGTAAAGCTCCCACTTCATCTCCCAAAAATAATACAGAAAGAAAAGAGATACAAAAGAGGAAAGAAAAGATTATCAATCCAAGAGAGCCAATCTGAGTAACAGAAGTTCCAAAATTAAAAAACAAAAACAAAATGGAGGAAGGAAGTAATCACACAAACACCAAAAGTTCCCCAGAACAAAAGGATACAAGTTTCCAAATTGAAAGTGCATAAAGAGCATAATAAGTGCTAGCACGCTGAATGAAAAAACACCCATACCAAGGCAGATTCATTGTGAAATTTCAGATCTCCAGTCATAACGAGAGAATCTTAAAAGGAAAAAAACACACAAACCAGATGACATACAAAGTTTTAAAACTCAGATGGCAGATGAGTCAACAGCAATGCTGATAGCTAAAAAACAATGAAGTGAGGACTTCCAAAATTCTAAAGGAAAATTGTTTGCAACCTAAAATCAATAGCCAGACAAACTACAAATTAAGTAAGGATAAATAAAGACATTTTCAGTCATTCAAGATCACAAACAATTTGCTGTTCATATTGAGTTTTTCAGAAAGTTACTCAAACATGTGCTTCATCAATGAAGAAGTAAAGCAGAAAAAAGTACAGTACTGGAGTTTAGGAAAGAAGACATCCAACATAGGAGAGAAGTAAGATAAGTTCAAGGTGAAAACTTACAGTTCAAATGGAGTGGGACTATGGAGGAGGCCAAAAGGGATGTCAAAGGAAAAACACCAAAAGGAACTGATGTGTTTGAGCTACACTGACTTAAATTTTATGGTTCTATTGGAAGGTCTGGGATCTGTTTCATAAAAAAACTAAGCCAATAGGAAAACAAAAACAAAAACCAAGGTGATTACTGACTCCAGGAAATGTAAACGTTGTAATAGAAATGAAATGTAGTACAGTGCATTAAATGACTGTGAATGATGCTGAGACAGATATATATCTATATCTATCTATATAGATACATATTATATCTATATCGATCATTATGTATTATGTATTATATATAGATATCTCATATATAGATAGATATTATATCTATATCCATCGATATATTGTATATGTTATATATATCTATATATAGTTATCTCATATATATATATTTTTTTATTTTTGCAGCTTGTGTTTCTTTTTAAAAGATGTGGTTTAAAAACCCCAAAAACATTTGTGGTAAAATAAACATGATGTAAAAGTTACCATTTTAACCATTTCTAAGTGTAGAGTTCAGAGGCATTAAGTACATTAACATTGTTGTTTTAAGGCAAACACTAAATGGTGATTTTGTAAAAATTGTTATATAACTCCGTAAGAAGGAAAAATATGTGCGTGCATTGAGGAAGAGTTCATGAGTTCTAAATCCTTGTCTTTTATCATAGAAGACATTTTTCAGTGTTTATAGTTTAAAATCCAGAAATAATTGTAAAGGCATATTATTTAGAAATATATTGATATATTTCCAGGAGAAACAAGATAGTTGTAAGTCTGACCCAAGGGGATAAAAACCAAGGGTGAGGAGGGCTGGGTCAGGGGATTGCTGCTATTTTTTATTATGTCTTAGGATACTGTTTGATTTTCAAACTATATATATATGTATATGCATAATTTTAGTAAGATTAAAAATTAAATTTTTAAAAATGACTGGAAAAGAAAACTGTTATAGCACATTATTAATGAAAAACAGATTATAAAGCAAAATGCACAGAATGATACCATTAAAAAATATACACAATCTATATGTATAACAGCAAGGCTGAAAGGAAAGCACACCAAAGTGTTAATCATGGATATTTATTTAATCATGGATGGTGAGATTATGGATAATTCCCATTTCTTTTTTGGTTGATCTATATATTTTTTTTAAAAATGTTTTACAATAAACAGGCCTTACTTTTGAGATGAGAAAAAGAATAATCAAACGTTATTATTTCTATCAACAATATAGGATATAAGTGTAATTGTATGGTAGGAGGGGTTTGTTTAGATATTAGAGCACACTGAACTCCAAAGGTAACTAAACACTTGGACCCCTGGGAAAGGACAGAGTCAAGAGGGATAAGGGGAGAAGGGTCAAAGAGCTTCTTACAAGCAACTGTTGAAAAAGCACTCAGGATGAGAGGGAGCGGAGTCACAACGATGTGATAGAATGATAAAAACTTGAAAACTAGACCAGGCGCGGTGGCTCATGCCTGTAATCCCAGTACTTTGGGAGGCTGAGGCAGGAGGATCACTTGAGCCCAGGAGTTCCAGACCAGCCTGGGCAACACAGGGAAACGTTGTCTCTACAAAAAAGAAAAAAAGAGTTAGTTGGGGCATGGTGACATGAGCCTGTAGTTCCAGCAACTTGGGAGGCTGAGGTAGGAGGATCACTTGAGCCTGAGAGGTCAAGGCTGCAGTGCGCCGTGATCATACCACTGTACTCCAGCCTGGGCAAGACACTGTCTCAAAATAAATAAACAAATAAATAAACAGAGTAAGACACTGTCTCAAAATAAATAAACAAATAAATAGGAAAAAGAAAAAGAAAAATTATGTCTCAGAAACCTTAAAGTCTAGAAATGACCTTGCTTGGCTTTTAGTCAGGGGCTTGGAATCTTGCTGAGAACATATTTTAAAGGGGAGAAGAAATGGACTCACTGGGACACATACTGGTGTAAATTCAAAGCAAAAAGGAGTAGAAGAAAAGGAAAAAAGAAAGGAATAAAAGAAAAATAAATATTGGCGGTGACTTTTATCAAGACATGGGATAAAAACAGGTCTTACACTGCCTAGGCAAAACAGTCAGTATTTCCTGCTGGAACCCTGCCCTTGGCTGCATTTCCGGGACTGGGAAGGTTTCTGATTAATTGATTGACCAAAATGTGATGGGAACACGGAGCCTTCCTTTCCTATTGCCATATGGTTGTAACCAGGCAAATGTTCCCAATATCCCATCATGGAACTCTGAATATATTTTCCTGTGAAAAAACTTAGCACAAATGAACCATGTGTACCTGTAGTCCAGCTATTCTGTAGGCTGAGACAGGAGGATTACCTGAGCCCAGGTACTCAAGACCAGCCTGGGTAACAAAGTGAAACCTCATCTTAAAAAATACTTTTTTTTTTCCCCACAGATAAACTTTTAGATTTGTCCTTGGCTCGGTTTGGCTTGTGTCTCCAGTCTTTATCTCTTACCAATCTTCTGATATTCTATCATCTAGCTATACCAACTATTTGTAATTCCCTAAACAAGCATAAGCAGAGCATTTTAAGTTGCTTACATCATATCTTTAATATATTTTTCCTTCTTCCATTTTAACAGAATTTTGATTTTATTGGGAGTAATTTTGTGCCCAGCTTTAAAAGGGTAAAATAAATAAGGAAAAGAAAACTTCTATTCCTTAGCTTTCTTTGGAGATAGGTGCAGCTATAGGATACGGCTCTGACCAAAGATATTTAAATGGAATTCTGCTGGGGAGTTCTAAGAAAGTTTTACTTCCCTTGTATGGGCACTGGAGCTTCCTTCTGTTACTGGAAAGGGCTCCTGATCCAAACACCAAGAGAGGGTTCTTGGATTTCGCACAAGAAAGTATTTAAGGAGAGCCCAGAGTGCAAAGCGAAAGTAAGTTTATTAAGAAAATGAAGGAATAAAAGAATGGCTACTCCATAGGCAGAGGCAGAAGCATGAGCTGCTGGTTGGCCATTTTTATGGTTATTTCTTGACTATATGCTACAGAAGGGGTGGATTATTCACAAATTTTCCAGGAAAGGAGTGGGCAGTTCCCAGATCTGAGGGTTCCTCGCCTTTTTAAACCATATAGGGTAACTTCCTGACATTGCTGTGGCATTTGTAAACTGTCATGGTGCTGTTGGGAGTGTAGCACTGAGGATGACCAGAGGTCACTCTCATCGCCATCTTGGTTTTGATGGGTTATACCGGCTTCTTTACTGCAACCTGTTTTATCAGCAAGGTCTTTATGACCTGTATCTTGTGCAGACCTCCTGTCTCATCCTGTGTCTTAGAATGCCTTAACCTGCTGGGATGCAGTCCAGTAGGTCTCGGCCTCAATTTACCCAGCCCCTATTCAAGATGGAGTTGCTCTTGTTCAGATGCCTCTGACACTTCTTTCTGCTTGAAGTATGGAACTTGAAAGCTGGAGCTGAAGTTACCATCTTGAGACCCCAAGGAATAGGCCAAAAGAACCCTAAAGACCTAGGACCTGACATCCTTCAGCCACTAAGTCAATACCACCAAGTGCCTACCTCTAGATTTCCAAGTATGTGGAAAAAGAAGCTCCAACTTTGTTTAAATCCCTGTTGTTGGTATTTTCAGGTAAACACAGCCCAATGCAATTCCTGTCTTCTTTACATTTTTGTTACCAGAAATGGGCACTGATCTAGACCACAAAAGAGGGTTCTTGGATCTCACACAATAAAGAATTCAGGGCGAGTCCACAGAGAAAAGTGAAAGCAAGTTAATTAGAAAAGTAAAGGAATAAAAAATGGCTGCTCCAAAGACAGAGCGGCCCGAAGGCTGCTGGTTGGCTATTATTATGGTTATTTGTTGATCATATGCTAAACAAGGGGTGGATTACTCATGAGTTTTCCAGGAAAGGGGCAGGGAGCTTCTGGAACTGAGGGTTCCTCTTCCTTTTAGAGTTATAGGGTAAACTTCTGGAAGTTGCCCTCGCATTTGTAAACTGTAACAGCGCTGGTGGGAGTGTCTTTTAGTAGGCTAATGCATTATAATTAGCATACAGTGAGCAGGGAGGACAACCAGAGATCACTTTTGTTGCCATTTGGTTTTGGTAGGCCTTGGCCAGCTTCTTTACTGCATCCTGTTTTATCAGTAGGATCTTTGTGACTTGTATCTTTTGCCGACCTCCTATCCCATCCTGTGACTAAGAATGTCTAACCTATTGGGAATGCAGCCCAGCAGATTTCAGCCTCATTTTACCCAGCCCCTGTTCAAGATGGTGGCACTCTGGTTCAAATGCTTCTGACAGTTTTACATATTATTTTCCTACCTGGTATGGGTCTAGCAGAAGAAATAATGTGGAGCGGGTGAACTACAACTAATACTTCAAGACTTATCTAAAGTCATTGCTTCCTTGCAAAGCTTTCCCTTACTTCTTTCTGCAAACAACCTATTACACATTCTTCTGTGCTCCCATAACACTTGTATAAACTGCTAGTACTTACCATAAACCCTTTTGATCATCTGTGTGTTGATATATCTCACACTTGACTTTGAACTCCTTGAGAGCAAGACTGAGTTGTACCATGTCTGTATCTCCTTGCAGAGCCACAGACACAGAGGCACAACAAATATCGATCAAATGAATGTTGAATAAACTCAGACTATCTTGAGAACCCAAAGTACCTGTTAATTTCTTGATTGTAAATTTATTCTCCCAAATGCAAATGTGATGCAATTTTGCCTTCTGTGGCACAGACTTTAGAACCATCTAAAATACTGAAATGAGATACGTGGGTGTTCACTAACTCAAGCTATATTAACAGTCAGAAATAAACACTTTTAAAATTCTGAATTAGGCAAGAAAAGGAGGGAAACAAATATTCATTGAGCACTTACTATGTGTGAGGCATTGTATTTGAGGCTTATCTCATTTACCAAAGCAACTTTACAGGATAGTTATTAATCCCGCATAACAGAAAAAGAAACTGAGGATACAGATATTGATTAATATGCCAAAGGTCACAGAGCTAGTAAGAGGCAGCCAGAGAATGCCTTCAGACTTCAAGGGGCTTTCCCTTTTCCCACCATATCAAGCTACCACTCGTTTTAAAAAGTGAGAATGTAAACTTTAAAATGCGGTGTAGTGTTGCATTATCCCCGTCTCTAGACTTTCCCATTCTGGCACAGAGCAAAGCCCAAAAGTGGGGCGCAGTCCAGGAAGCCACACGGGTCATTGGTTCAGCACATGAAGGAATTTAAGAGCCAGCCGACAGAGTAAAGTGAAAGCAAGTTTATTAAGAAAGTAAAGGAATAAAAGTGTTGGGTGTAGTGGCTCATGCCTATAATCCGTATAATCTTTTGGGATGCCGAGGCGGGCAGATCACTTGAGGCCAGGAGTTCAAGACCAGCATGGCCAACATGGTGAAAACTCGCCTCTACTAAAAATATGAAAATTAGCCGGGTTTGGTGGTGGACTCTTGTAATACCAGCTACTCCGGAGGCTGAGGCAGGAGAATTGCTTGAACCCGGGAGGTGGAGGTTGCAGTGAGCCGAGATCGTGCCACCGCACTCCAGCCTGGGTGACAAGTGAGACTTCGTCTCAAAAAATAAAAATAAATAAATAAAGGAATAAAAGAGAAGTTACTCCACAAGCAGAGCACCCATTGTGGGCTGCTGGCTGGCTCTTTTTATGGTTATTTTTTGAAGACATGCTAAACGTGGGGTGGATTATTCATGAGTTTTCCAGGAGAAGGGTGAGGATTTCCCAGAACTGAGGGTTCCTCTTTCTTTTAGACCATATAAGGTAAGTTCGGGACATTGGCATGGCATTTGTAAACTGTCATGGCGCTGGTGGGGCGATCTTTTAGTATGCTAATGCATTATAATTAGCATATAATGAACAGTGAGGACAAGTACAGGTTGCTTTTGTTGCTATCTTGGTTTTGGTGGTTTTGGGCTGGCTTCTTCGTCTCACATTGTCTTATCATCAGGGTTCTGTAAAAGAAGTCCAGATGAATTCTCATCTCAATTCCAATTAGACCAATACATTGTGGTCAAATTCGTCTACCTTAAACACAACTCAATTTTTTTTTTTTTTTGAGACAGTCTCACTCTGTTGGCCGGAAAGCAGTGGCACAATCTCGCCCCACTGCACCCTCTGCCTCCCAGGTTCAAGTGATTCTCTTGCCTCAGCCTCCTGAGTAGCTGGGATTACAGGAACCTGCCACCACGCCCACCTAATTTTTGTATTTTTAGTAGAGACAGGATTTCGCCATGTTGGCCAGGCTGGTCTTGAACACCTGACCTCAGGTGATCCACCCACCTCGGCCTCCCAAAGTACTGGGATTGCAGGTGTGAGCCACACTGCACCTGGTCAAACACAACTCTAATTATGACACTCATCTGAATAGAGCATCAATAGTTTTCCACAGTCTAGTGAGAAAAGCCTCTAATTTGTGTTTCTCTCTAGCTGTTTCACCAAGGTAACTGTATCCCAACCAGACTCTCCTTTTGCTAACAGTGTTCCAAAATCCTGGACAGACCTTCCTACAATATTGACATAGTATTTACATCTCACTGCCTTCAGAGACATTGCTCAAATTTTGTTTCTACAAACAAGTTTTAAAAATTTTTCGCATCATTGGGGTGAAATAATCTTTTTTTCCCTCTACTCCTACTATATCTTATTCATTTTACTCCTTTTTGCATTCAACTTTGTTTGTAAACAGCTTATTTGTAAGCTCCTAAAAGGTAGGACCATGACTTCATTTTGGAATCCCTCTATTATGGACATGGTATCAGGTGCTCAATAAGTAAATGAATGATAAAATGTCCAAATAATTGCACCTTGCTTGTCGTTGCTTTTTGTTCTGTACTTTGCCTTTGCCCTAATTTCAAACATGAGTGACAGTAGGCTCACAATTTCAGCATTATACTTTCAAAAGTTTAAGTTTATTTTATCCCTCTATATTTCACATTATGGTAGAAAAGCAGTAAATAAAACCATGCATTCTAAATATTTCAGCAGCTAAAAAGATTAAGAATCAGTTCATTGCCCTGAAATAGAAAGCTCATTTGTTTACAACTTCTCCCACAAACGGAAAAGTAGTGCCTTCTGAAATGCTCAGCCCCACAAACGTTCCTTTAAATTCATAAAGACGCTCTGTAGGCAATGAATAATATAAAATGACCACACAAAAACAAAACAAAAATGAAAAAACTATCCCTGTCTTCAGGCAGGAATGTACTGGTGAGGATTACTCTAACAGATGAAAATCCAGGTCATTCCAGAAACTAATTTGAAAACAGCAAAGCTAACGTTGAAGTGGAGCAAGGACCAAACCCTGAGAAATAAGGCACAAGACCCAGAGCACAGGATGAGGCTGCTTTCCTTATCTACCTAGAAACCGGGCCCTCTAAAAGGAACCCAATCGCCTTTGTTACCCTTCTGTGAAACTTAATTAACCAGAGAAGAGGAAGAGCCTGAAAATCACACACTACACCTAGAGCCCAGACAAACTTTGTCTCAAACTACTTCTGCTCTCGGGTCCCGTTCAATTCCCAAAGAGAATTATTTGCTAATCACTGACTAAACATTGGGTCCATTCATTCCCCTTAAAAAAGTATTTACTACCCCTCAAAATGGCTACACCTTCCATCTCCTCTTCCCTTACGAAGGTGTATAAACATCTGGCTCTCATTGGGTTATTGGCTAATCATTCTCCTGCAAGTTCCCTGTGCTAGGCATATTAAATACATCTGTATGTCTTTTCTCCTGTGAATCTGTTGATTGTCAGTTCATTTTCAGCAAACCTTCAGAGGGTGGAAGGAAACTTTCCCTTCGCCCCTACAGATTTTTGCTGAAGAACCATAATTTTTCCCTGCAGAGACTTGGTACATACAGAGCATAAAAAATGTTTGTGGATTCAACCATGTATAAAAGAAAAAGATAAAATCATAATTAGCAAAGGGAATTAGGATATAAACCTTTGTAGGTCTTCTTAGGAGAAGTAGAGATTTGGGGCCAGTGAGTGTATGTATCTTGAAAGATAGTCAAGTAGCTTGTAGTAAGTGCTATGGGGAATCTGAACTTGGAGAATGGAAGGATCCTCTGAGGAGCACTACAAGAAAAGGTTGGAAATAAGACTGCTGACTAGGCTGTGAGAAGACCGAATTTCAGGCTGAAGAGCATGGGGCGGGAAGGTATGATCCTTTTCCTCATCCATCATAAGGGTCACAGCCAACACCCCTATAACAAAAACAAGTTAACAAGAGAAAAGCATAACAAATTTATGTAATGAAAGTTTTATGTGAAAATTTTAAGACAGGAAATTTTAAAAATGAAGACTCTAGGAAGACCCAGGAAAAATGATTTTTTTTGTATTTGTTTTTATTTTTTTTGAGATGGACTCTTGGTCTGTCGCCCAGGCTGAAGTGCAGTGGTGTGATCTCGGCTCGCTGCAACCTCTGCCTCCTGGGTTCTGGCATTTCTCATGCCTCAGCCTCCCAAGGAGCTGGGATTACAGGCATGTGCCACCACACCTGGCTCATTTTTATATTTTTAGTAGAGATGGAGTTTCACCATGTTGGTCAGGCTGGTCTCAAAACTCCTGACCTCAAGCCTTGGCCTCCTAAAGAATTACAGGCATGACCCACCATGCCCGGCCCTGTTTTTATGCTTAGGTTTGATAAAGAATGCACAGCCATGTAGAAATGTGATTAGACAAAAGGATTTGATCTAATGCTAACGGACTGAGGATGGGAAACCCAGCAAGGCCTGTATATTCAGACTCTTATTGGCCTCTCTGTGTAGAAATCTTCCTTATTTGGTGTGGAGCAGGACCCCTCCGGAATGAGGATTTTCAAGGGAGAAGGAAGAGAATGACCTTTTCAGATACTTGTTTGTTTGTTTTTGAGATGGGGTCTTACTGTGTTGCCCAGGCTGGAGTGCAGTAGTGTGATCATAGCTCACTGGAGCCTTGAACTCCTAGGCTCAAGCAATCCTTTTACCCCAGCCTCCCAGATAGGTAGGACTACAGGCAAGTACCACCCTGCTTAGCTAAGTTTTCATTTTTTTATAGGCATGGGGTCTTACATGTTGCCCTGACAGGTCTCCAACTCCTGGCCTCGAGCAATCCTCTCTTTGGCCTTTGAAAGTGCTTCGATTACAGGTATGAGCCACCCGTTCCAGGTTTTCTGGTTTGCTTTAGGGAAGAGGGGTGACTCACCTTGGAGAAGAGGAATTCTGGTTTCTATGACTCCCTTAGGAGGAGGAAGAGGAGTGGGACACAAGAAGACAGGAGAAGGTCAGACGGACCTTGGTACTGATGTTAGAGGCGTTCGAACCAGAGCAACCTGATCTTTTTTTATCCTACATATACAAGTATTGTACCTAGGGGGGACGCGTTCCTCCTCTTAGTTTCGGGAATGCCCTTAGTTTCGGGAATGGTCTATGGGAATGGTCTATGGAGTAGCTGTTCTTTCACCACTTTACTTTCTTAAGAAACTTGCTTTTGCTTTGCACTGCCAACTTGCTCTGAATTCTTTCTTGTGTGAGATCCAAGAACCATCTCTTGGGGTCTGGATTGGGACCCCTTTCCTGTAACACTGAGACCTTTCCAATTTCCTTCAGTTCAAAGTACTTAACATGCCAAGGTGCCATACTTTTGGGAATCATGTTCTGAGTCCAAGAAGAGTTTGATTTTATTCTGAAATCAGAAGATGGTCATTAAAAAAAGATGAGATGGGGGTTAGTGGGTATGTAAACAATGATCTTTTATAAAAATCCATCGGCATTGTAGAGAATTGACTGGAAGATAGAGGGACCCATAAGGTGGTAGAAGCAATTAAGGGACTATAGTAATTATGTAATAATAACGCAGTTGAGACCTTGACTAGGTGGGTAATGGTGACACAAAAACATAAGAACAGATTTTAGACACATAAGACATCTGGGTAAGATGGTGTATGGTGATGTATGCATACTGGTTAAAAGAAAAACTTAACATATGGCTTCCTTAAGGAAAAAATCAAAGCAGGGAAATATCTTTACAGACTTTACCCTCTTTGTAAATGCAGAAGTTTTTCATTTTTGTGACCCAGCATGTTCTTTTTAATGGCTGTTTAAAAGCATACTGAATCTGTTTGGATCTGTTTAAAGCATACTGAAATAGGAAATGGTGCTGATAAAAACTGGTTCTCCTTTCCTGCTTTTGTGTTCTCCTGGCCAGCTTTTTGGCCAGCTAGGTGACAGTGAGCAAGTCATCAGTGAGGACAGGAATATCAGTGCTGTGCCTTGCAGAAATATTTTGAGTCTCAAATTACTCTAGATTAAATTACTTCAAAAATATTTATTGATCATCTACAGTGTATAAGCTCTGTGCTAAGAGCAACAGGAGATATAAAAACAAATGAGACAGTCTCTCTCTGTGGAAGACTAAAACAAGTATAAATCACAAGGTAAGCTGGGCGCGGTGGCTCACATCTGTAATCCCAGTACTTTGGGAGGCTCATGCAGGCAGATCAACTGAGGTCAGGAGTTTGAGACCAGCCTGGTCAACGTGGTGAAACCCCATCTCTACTAAAAATACAAAAAAATCAGCTGAACGTGGTGGTGCATGCCTATAATCCCAGCTACTCAGGAGGCTGAGACAGGAGAATCGCTTGAACCTCAGAGGTGGAGGTTGCAGTGAGCCAAGATTGTGAGACTGTGCCAGTGCATTCCAGCCTAGGCAATAGAGTGTGACTCTGTCTCAAAAAAAAAAAAAAAAAAAAAAAGGCAAAACAAAAATATAAGATGGAATAAGTGTCTCAGGAGATAAAGCCCTTAGTGTTCAAATCAATAAAATCAAGAATGGCATCATGAAAGAGAGAACATGTGAGGTAAGGAATCAACAGGTAGAGAAGGAAGATAAGGGAAGAGTAGTTCACTCATCCATCCTCTCAGCCATATATCCATCCATCCAACATTTTGAAGTGACCCTCTTCAGTGGGAGACCATGGAGATAAATAATACTCTCCTCTTGTGTAGCTCGTAATTTAGGTAAAAGCTTAGTTCAGAGCACAAGGAGGTTGAATGAAAAATAATTCATTTAGTACTGAACAAATTGAGACAATGGGTGTAAATTGCACAAAATCCAAAGTGGAAGAATCCTATGATAAATGCAGTAGCAAAATATAGACTGTCAAAGGTAGAGATTGCCTGTATAACTAGAAGATTTCTTCCTGTTCAGAGGGTGGAGGGGCTTCAGTTACATTTAGTGTGCAGGGACCAGGTTTGAGAGAGAAAATATTTAAATGATCAGTGAACAATCTGACTAAAGGCTACTTATTTGCATATGTATTCCATTTACTTTGGTTTCTGCATCTTGATCACCCTTCATACATACTGCACAGGGCTCTAAAACATGGAGCACCAGTGGAAAACCAGCCAAAGCGATAGACTTCTAGTTTGCACAGTTCAGCTTCCTCTCAGTTGTCTCCTATCTATAACTGTCAATGTGGTTTTGCTCCTCTGTGGTGGATCTTGAGAGTTCTTCTCTTTCTCTCCACTACATATCATTGGTGACTGATCTTCCTTTCATGAGGAAGATAGTTTATGAAGAAAAATATGGGGCCAACACTCACATTCTAGAGCTTCTTATCAGGAATATTTTCCTATTGGAAGAGGAGAGGAAAAAAGAAGGGTAGAGAAGGAGAGATGAACTGATATAATTGGTTGACTAGCTTTGACGTACAGGAAGGCTGTGTAACATGAAGTGAGAACTATTGCTATTTATATTCCTATAATGAAAACAACAGAAAGTATCTTTTTGTAAAAAGAAAACATTTGGAATAAGAACATAAAAATTAAGCAGTTGAAAGCTTAAACAAGTCAGGAAGGGTGTATTATTTGGTACTGTGATCAAGGAATTCAGGAAAAAATAAATGATCTGCTCCTTCTTGATCCTTAGGACCTGTTAATAATTAAGCCTCCTTTTGTCCACCCTTCCCTGACTAAAGAATTTATAGAAGTGACACCTGTTCCACCTCATTAGACCAATCAAATATGTTTCCTTAGATAGAGAGGGGAATCTTTTCCCATCCCAAGCATCATTATATATCAAAAGAAATTAGTCACCTGCCTCTATCACAACCTTCCCACCCCCTCCTCCACCCCAATGTGCTCTCATTATTCTTTTTTGAATGCATTCTTGTGGTCTCCCATCACAGGAACCTTAAAGCTATTACGGAATTTTAGTATGGCTGTATCCCTGTAAGCTCAGTACCCTTAATAGTTCCTTTCTGAACTATAGCCAATGCTGGGCACCCTATACAAATGCCTACAGCACTGCTCTAGGGACTCAGGAATTCTTCTTTCAGCTTTGAACCTTCTTGTTCTGGTCTGAGGTATCCCATCATCTGCCTTGTCGCCATACGCTTGGACTTTGTACTGGTCAGCTGGCATCTTCAGAATGATACATCAGTCAGATGGAATGCCTGACTTTCTATTTTTGTCTGTGGCAGTGTTTATTGAATAGCCCAGGACTCCTAAATATGAGCTCCAATTCTGCCCCACACTGACACCCAAGTCTAGTGCAATCATTCCAGCCTACCCACTTCTTTATACCATTTATCCAACCTTTTGCCTTTTCTTAGAAGCAACAAGGTGTAGTAATAAAAGCAATACTGGCATTGGAATAAAAGGAAATTGTTTTAACTCTCAGCTTTACTCTTTCCTAATCATAGAAACTCTGGAAATTTACTTAAGTGCTGTGAACATTAGTTTTCTCACCTGTTATGTGTAGAATACTAATGCTTGACAATTCATGGGATAGTTGTGAGGATAAAATGAGATAATGTGTGTTAGAGAATATTTGCCCTAGAAGGCCTCTTTCTGGCTTTGAAATGCTAAATGAACTATGGAGGAGGTATAGAAGGGAAGATACTGGCAGCTGCCTGACCCCTGTCTGTGTGCACTGGATCCGTTTCCTTTTTGTTTACTCAAGCATTTTGTTCCTGGAACTGTCCTCTCTGTCTCCTACACCATTAGTTTGTATTTCTCTTTTGGGTAATTCTGGTCAACATACAACCATGCTGTAATAGCTCACATCTGTAAGACCTCACAACAACAAGCCTAGACCTTCTGTTCCCCCACCAGGTGTAATTTGTCTGCTCCTCTTTATAATGTTTATTTCCTCCTGCTCTTTATTTTTAAAATTATTATTCAAAACATTTTTTCTTTTCTAGAGACAGGGTCTCACTCTGCCAACCAGGCTGGAGTGCAGTGTTGTGATCTTGGATCACTGCAGCCTTGAACTCCTGGCTCAAGGGATCCTCCCATCTCAGCCTCTGGAGTATGTAGGACTGCAGGAGCACAGCACCACACCTGACTAGTAATTTTTTTTTTTTTTCCTTTGTAGAGATGGGTTCTCACTATGTTGCCCAGGCTGGTCTTGAACTCCTAACCTAAGGGATCTTCCTATTTTGGCCTCTCAAAGTGCTGGGATTACTGGCACGAGCGACTATGACTGGCCTTCCTCCTGCTCTTTATTTAACCTATGCTGTGTTAGTTTGGGTACTCTGAAAAGCAGATACCAAGATGGAATTAGATGGGTGAGAGATTTATTGGGGAAATATCTGTGGAGGATAAAGGGAGGGTGGAAGGGTACCTGGGGAGTGCCTTTAGACTATCATCCAGGCCTGCTACCTGGGAAAGGAGAGGGGGAAGGAAGGATAACTGGGGAGGAAAAGTCTCAGACTGAAGCACAGTTCTCATTTTCCTTCATTTTACAGACAGACTAGGATTCTTTGCTAACACCTCCTTGTTGAAATCTCTCAATGTTGAAATGCCCCAGGACTAGGTCCTCAGCTTCTTCTCTATGTAGACTTACTCCTTTGGTTATGTCTTCCAGCCCCATAGTTTTAAGTGCCATCTGTATGGCAATGTCTCCAAAATTTACATCTCCAGTTGAAAGCTTTCCTTGAGCTTCAGAATTGAAGATCCATCTGTATACAAGGCAACTACTTGAAATCCTCTTAATTGTCTAATAGGTCTCAAAACTTAAAATGTTCAGAACAAAATGTCTGGTTTTGCTGTGAGGATAATTATCTACAGTGGGCAAAAGTAGAACAGTGGAGACCAGACAGAAGGCTAGTGCCATAATCCAGGTGAGATACAGGTGAGAGATGATGCCGGCTTGGACGAGTGGTGTAGGGACTTTGTCGATGATTAGGTTACAGACTTTGAGAAGATGAATTCGCCTGGATTATCAAGGTGGGTCAAATCAAATCACCTAAATCCTTAAATATGGAGAAGCTTTCCCGGCTGTGGTCAGAGGTGTGGTGATAGAAGGGTCGGAGAGATGTGATGTTACTGGCTTTGAAGATGGAGGAAGGGGCCATGAGCCAAGGAATGAAGGCACCCTCTAGAAGATAAGAAAGGTAAAGAAACAGTCACACTTCTGGCCTAAATAATTTTAAGATAATAAATTTGTGTTGTTTTAAGCCACTAAATTGTGGCAATTTGTCATAGCAGTAACCAGAAACAATTGCAGCATATGGGTCCCATTCCCTGTATCAAAAGCGGGTACAGACATTAAATGAAGTTCAGAAATGTGATTACTTATGGATATGGGTATTCAAATTTCTGAACTGAGATCATATTTATGATTAAAATGACACAGGTCTTTCTAGTACCTTGGAGTGGTCATAAAAGTGATGAACTTTCCGTATGTGCATGCAGGGATGAGAGGAACATCACCCACTTTATCTCATCCTGACGGAGTTAAATTTTAAGGACAATGATAAGTAATGCTTTTTTTTTTTTTTTTTTTGGAGACAGAGTTTCGCTCTTGTTGCCCAGGCTGGAGTGCAAAGGTGTGATCTTGGCTCATTGCAACTTCCACCTCCCAGGTTCAAGCAATTCTCCTGCCTCAGACTCCCATGTAGCTGGGATTACAGGTGTGCACCACCACACCCAGCTAATTTTTGTATTTTTAGTAGAGATGGGGTTTCGCCATGTTGGTCAGGCTGGTGGCAAACTCCTGACCTCAGGTGATCCATCCGCCTCAGCCTGCCAAAGTACTGGGATTACAGACGTGAGCCACCACGTCCGGCCGTAACTTTTTTTTTTGGTAAACAAAATGCATACATGGACATGAAAGGACAATGGCACTAAATCAAGGTGGACAACAATATGACTCAATGAACAGACCACAGTGTAGAGAACATAATCAGACCTTAAGTAATTTAATCAGAAAACCTAAGATGGCTACAGGCCAGTGAAATAGAGGGCATTTAATAAGGTTACACTATTAAACATAGCCTTCCTCAAATTAAAATTTTAAATTTATTAATTAAATTTGAGCTAGAAGTTACTCTTTTAGCCAGAAGGTAAGATGAAAGGGAAAAGTGCCAGAGAAGAGATGTGAAATGCACAGAGCAGAAACTTGCCACACAGAGGCAAAGAAACCATTCCACTTACAAAGTTCCAAGTGGCATTTGAGAGAAAGGATATTGGAGGGTATTAAGAGGGAATAACTGTGAAAATCCCCAAACGGGGACTGAAATTACTCTGGCAGCAATCATGGAGAGAGGAATACTAATGTTATAACCATTGTTTTAAAGCCTAGTAGGCCGAAGTTCACTAAGCAATATCTGCATGTTTACATGGGGCACGAATGAATAGCATTTACAAATTCCATGTCTAAAGTTCCCTTGTTTAGAAATCTGACTTGCTTGATTTATGTCTCCTTAATCTACTTAGGCAAAGACCTTTCCTTGTGTTTTAATATCAAATAGGCTTTAGCATAGACCAGTCTAATGGGACTTTGCCGTTGGTGGAGGCTTAATAGGGCATCAGGAGATTGTAAGTAAATTTCATTGCGAAGCTACAATCTCTACCTCAAGAAAGATTACATAGATATACGTGTGTATATATATACATGTATATGTGTGTGTATATAAATATGTAAAAAAGTCAAACATATATACTTTGTAAGGGGTCAGGATATCCCCATCTTTGCTAGAGCAATATTCTAGAAATACCCTACAGGAATTACCTGAAGGTGTCTTATATTCCATCTACTGTTCACCTCCAGTTATGAACAAGCTACATAAACTCAGGGCCCAGGATTGCTTGGATAATTGAAGTTTTCCCCTTTCAAGCAAACAGCTGAAAAGATCATGGCTAAATATAATTATTGTTTGGACATTGAATTTGATAGAAAATAAAAGAGCATATTAATCACATTTGACTGGTAGGTAATATTAGTTGCTAGTAAGGAGGGGAATTAGGTGGCTGTATTGTAGTTGCTTTCTGTTTTTTAGAATCCTGAATTTCTGTCTAATTGTTACCAAAGAAGTAAACTATGAGTTATTGCAGAGAAGGGAAGTTTTCCTAATTTGGCAGACTCTAAAACAAATAAAAGAAATCCTCCTTAAGATTAATGCAATTAAAAAACAAATATAGTCAGAGGGTTATGAAGATTTCTGTTCATAAACTTATAGGTATTTGCATGTGAATAACCATGAGAATTATTTGAAATTTGTCTTAAAAGCCTTGCTGCTAAGAAGCACCATTCTGAGTCAGGTGATCAGGGAACTATGAATAGGGTAGGACTCCAAAGAGGGTGAGAGATAGCCCAGAAATGGGTTGATAAAAGAAGAGGCAGCCTAGGATAAGGGCGTTTCCCTTAGCCACTACTGGCTAAGGGAATTCACAAATTCCACAGAAAAGATATTACATGTAAACAACAGAATCACACATTGCTTGCTTATTTATTTACTTATGAATAGGTAATGAATTAAGATTTCAAAATTCTGATTGCTCAAGAGTATACAGCAATAAATTCTCTTTAATTCCAATACAGCCACCTACTTCTCCTCCTCACAGGCAGCTAATATTACCAAAATCTTATACCTCCTTCAATGCCATATGAGTAAATATAAACATACAGTTTTGCCTTTTACACAAGTGATAACATTCTATATACTCTGAAGCTTGTTTTTTTTTTTTCACTAAACTATACTTGGAACTTACTACGTATCCGTAAAACATTTACCCTTCTTTCTTCAGCAGCATCATATTCCATAGAATGGATGCATTATAATTCATTTGATCAACTTCATCTTGATGGATATTTATTTGCAGTCTTTTGCTATTACAAAGAATGCTTCAAAGACTTTTCTAGAACATATGTCATTTTGCACATATGTAACTAATCTGCAGGATAAATTCCTAGAGGTAGAATTACTGATTCAAAGAGTGTATGTGTTTGTAATTTTGATAAATGTTGCCAAATTATCCTACATAGAGGTTATACCAATTTATGTTTCTAACAGCAATATATGAAAATGCCTCTTTCACACTCATATTTATGCAGTGTTACCAAGCTTTGTTATATTTTCCAATTTGATGGGCTAACTATAATCTTTCAGTTTATTTTATTTTAATTTTTATTTTTTGAGATGGAGTCTTACTCTGTCTCCCAGGCTGGAGTGCAATGGCATGATCTTGGCTCACTGCAACCTCCTCCTCCCAGGTTCAAGTGATTCTCCTGCCTCAGCCTCCCGAGTAGCTGGGATTACAGGTGCCCGCCACCACACCTGGCTAATTTTTGTATTTTTAGTACAGACAGGTTTTCACCATGTTGTCCATGCTGGTCTCAAACTCCTGACCTCAGGTGATCTACCCTCCTGGGCCTCCCAAAGTGCTGGGATTACAAATGTGAGATACCGTATCTGGCCAGTTTAATTTTAATTTGCATTTCTCACTATGAATGTGATTCAGCATCTTTTCATATATATTTTAGAGTCCTTTTTATTTCCTTTCATGTAAACCGTTCACATTCTTTGCTCATTTGTCTTCCGGGTTATTGGTCTGTCTATAGTTTTATTTTTTTTTAATTCTTGTAGATAAAAAAGTTGGGACTTTGTGATATGAATTGCAAATGTTTTCCAACTGTTTCCATAGAGTTCATGGATATTAAAAATTTCTTTGCCTTTATCATTTGAATAATAATTTGGATGATATAAAATTTTGGGGTCATGCTTTTTTTTTAATGAAGATTTCAGGGGCATTTCCCTACTGTCTTCTAGAATTGAATATTATTGTAGAGACAGCTTATGTCAGCTTGTTTTGTTTTTACCCTGCATAGATGACTCATTGTTTTTGTCTGATTGTTCAAAGGATTCTTTTTTTATCTTCAAAGTTCAGCAGTTGTATTAGGATATGTCTCAGTGTTGGCCATTATGCGTCAATTTTTCCTGAGACCTGACATTCCCTTTCGAAATGAACATTTTCTCCCACAGTATTTCAGATACTTTTTCTAATTCATTACATAGAGATTTTGAATAACTGTATATTGCATTTCCTTTGCCTGTCTTCCCTACTTATTTACATTTTATCTATCTCTAATTGTTTTAAATTCTATTTATTTTCATTCATTTTGCTTGCTTTTCTCATTGCTAACTTCTATGTTTCTTTTCTGTATTCTCATCAGTATCTAATCTCCACTGTGCTACTTCTGATTTTGACTCCATTTCTATTTTTAAGCTTTCCTGGTCTCTCCATTTTCCTGAGTCTTTTTTTTTTGAGAGACAGAGTCTCGTTCTGTCATCCAGGCTGCAATGCAGTGGCACAATCATAGCTCGCTGTAGTCTCAAACTTCTAGGCTAAACTGATCCTCCTGCCTCAGCCTCCAGAGTAGCTAGGACCACAGGCATGTGCCACCACACCCGGCTACTTCCTGAGTCTTGCATATCTGCTGTATGTTCTTGTCTTTTTAAAAAAATTGATAAAATATACATAGCATAAAACTTGCCATTTTAACCATTTTAAAGTGTACAGTTATGTGGCATTATGCACATTCACCCTGCTGTGCAACTATCATTGGCATCCATGTTCAAAACTTTTTGGTCTCCTCCTGTTGAAACTGTACCCGTTAAATGCTAATTCTCATTCTTCCTTCCCCAAAGCCCCTGGTAACCACAAATTTACTTTCGGTCTCTATGAATTTGACCACTCTAGATATCTCATGTAAGTGGAATCATATAGTATTTGTATTTCTTGTGACTGGTTTATTTCACACAGCACAATGTTTTCAAGATTCATCCACGTTGTAGCATGCGTCAGAGTTTCCTTCCTTTTTAAAGCTGGATAATACTCCATTGTATGTACCTATGTGCTCTTATTTTATACATAGATTTCTCATTAACTGTTAAATCCATGGCAAAATATTTGGTCGAAATTATCATCTGTTCCATGGAAATACTTCTGTGACCAGATTTCACCTGCATTTGCTTTTTTCTGTTCCTTTTCTCCGTGTGTGTGTGTATGTGTGTAGTGTATTCTCATCATACTTTTATATATATATAGTATATATACACACATATAACGAATATATATAATGTGCATATATATACACACATTATATATATAATGAATATATGTATATTCATTCATTCTGGATGGTTTATTCTTGATTTCTCATTTTGGATGAAAGGGCTTTTCTTGACTAGCTACTTGTAAATGCTTCATATGATGGAGATGGTGGAGCTGTGTCCAAGGCTAGCAGCTCTCCTTAGGGTCCCCAGCTAAGTGCGAGAGTCCATTTAACCTCTCCCCAGCTGACAGAGATAGGCAGCTCTACGACTTACACCAGGCTCTTTTTTTCAATTCTCTGCCTCATCAACAGATTGTTTCTTAAAATACGGCTTTATCACATGAGTCTGTTCAGTCCTACCACCTCTACTTCTCAGAATCAAATGGTCATGGATGCTTCTGTCACCACCCCACCATCCCTGTTAGGACACATGAGGATTAGAGCTCTGCAACTTGGGAGTACTCTGCATCTTGGGGTAGTGCCAGTTGTCTCAGGGATTTGCATTCACAGGCATCTCCTTCTGCTTCCTCCCACATCCTGTTTGTTCTTCATTGCTTTTGGCAGCCCTTCTACCTATTTGTGGCTTAAAGTTTCATATGCATCCTAGCTTGTGTTTCTGTTTCTCATTCTTCTTTTGGGTGATTTCCTAGAGCAAAAGGGGGAAATGTCAATTTTACTTCATTATATTCAAACTGGAAATCTGTATTTAATTCTTCTTCCATAGCTTAGGATAAGTGATTCTCAAATAAATGTACTATTGTTTTTATAAACCTTCAAGTTAGAGAACCTTTCAGGTAAGATTATTTATATTTGAACCAAGAAGACCCAGCTGACAATTGCAATCACAAGCATGATGATGAGAGGGCAGAGAAAAAGCAGCAGCCTCACAAAAGGAGGCTGGCACTGGCTTATTTCTAGTTGTGTATGTTGCATGTGACACCTTTATGTCCTCTGAGTCTATGGTCATAACCATCGATATATTTTCTATCACTCTATCTTTCCTACAAGTTTCAGATTTGAAGGAAAACAGCTGTTACTAGCCAATACTGTGATTGTGATCTAAGAATAGCCCTTGCAGCTGGGCATGGTGGCACATACCTGCAGTCCCAGGGAATCTAGAGGCTGAGATAGGAGGATTGCTTGAGTCCAGGAGTTTGAGACTAGCTTGAGCAACATAGCAAGAACCCCATCTCTCAAAGAAAACAAAAATGACCCTCCACTTTCTTCCAACTAAACATATTTATGTATGAAAAACTTGACTTTAGATGGGCACGGTGGCTCACACCTATATCCCAGCTCTTTGGGAGGCTGAGGCGGGTGGATCACCTGAGGTCAGGAGTTCGAGACTGGCCTGGCCAACATAGAGAAACCCTGCCTCTACCAAAAATACAAAAATTAGCCAGGTGTAGTGGCGCAAGCCTGTAATCCCAGCTACTCAGAAGGCTGAGGCAGGAGAATTGCTTAAACTTGGGAGGCAGAGGTCATAGTGAGCCAAGATCATGCCACTGCATTCCAGCCTGGGTGACAGAGTGAGACTCGATATAAAAACAAACAACAACAACAACAAACAAAAAAACCCACAAAAACCAAAACAACAACAACAACAAAAATTTGACTTAAGTCAAGTTTTTACGTCTATGAGTGTATAGCAGGGGCTTGCTCTACTGTGAAGATAGTGTAGTTTCAAGAAGGCCCTGAAATTGTACCTCTGATCTATGTACAATATGTGAAATCTCATCAGTAATAATTTACTGTTTTGTGTTATTAGGATCTCTTTTAAAATGCCTATATTTCTTTGAAAATAAGCAAGTTGTCATTGACATCTTTATGGAAATTACTTTTAAAACCTGTTTCTAGAGGAAGGAACATTGAGAAAGGAAACAGAGGAAATGGAAATTAAGAAACATCCAAGATAAACATTACCCTCTTAACAATTTGATCTAGCTTGCAAGTCAAGTTGCTACCTCACAGTATAATCATACCTGTGGGGAAACCACATGTAAAATTTGGTAGGTGAGTACTTCTGGGGAGAAGGCAAAAACTTTTAAAATGCCTATAAGTAATGCCTGCATTCTTTCCTTATATTATGGAATTTTTAAGCCTTTCATTCCGCACTAAGTCCAGTTGATTTTATTGTTCTTCCTAGAGCATACCTCTGCTCTATGGAAGCTTAGCTACTGTTCTGTTTATATCCTGTGAAGCAATACTGGCCAGACCAGCTAGTTTAAGGGAAATTAAAAGAAGCTCCACCCTGGGATTTTGCAATATCAACAGCTCTTATTTTATATGAAGAGTGATGTTAGGATTAGAATTAAGCTTTCCTGTACCAGGCTGGCATGGATAGTTGTTGCTCAAAGTCATAATTATCCAGTCATTTCATTTTTAGAAATGGATTTTTAAAAATAAAGTGACAGAGAAATGTAGACGTTCAATATGATCTGAATCCAGCAAGGATTCTAATGTGAAAAATAAGTTTGTGAATTGGAAACTATCATCTGACAGAAATGCTGTTTTGATTGACAGCCTCATATGGGTATAATATAATCATCCATACATTATGTATAAATTTACCATCATTTCCAAAGCCAAGCAGAACACATTGTTACTCCTTCTCAAAAGTACTCTTAATCCTTTGGCTTATACAACTGGAGTGATACTGCCAAGACAGCTATTTGAATTTCTTGTCCCATAAACAGAAGCACTTAGGCACAAATACTTTCAATAAGAACATATTTTGCAAGGCATTTTATTAATAGTTATGGTTTTGGAAATGATTAGTTAATAAGCATTGCACCTATAATAAATATTGTGTTCTGATAACTTATTTATTCAGTGATCATTCACTTAATTGAGAATTTTTCCAGGATCTACTACTTTCTTTTTCTTCCCTTTTATTCATTTCACATTTTAGTACTAAGATCAAGAAAAAGGAAAATGATAATAGCCAAAAAGGTAGAAACAATCCAAGTGTCCATCAACTGGAGTGGATAAATAACATATGTATATCCATAAATGAAATATTATTTAGCAAGAAAGAGAAATGTAATACCAATACATGCTATGACATGAATGAACCCTGAAAACACTATGTGAAGTGAAAGAAGCCAGTCATAAAAGACTACTTACTGAACTGTATGCTTCCATTTATATAAAATGTCAGAATAGGCAAATCTAGAGAGACAGAAAGTAGCTTAGTGGTTACCTAGGGCTGGGCAGAGGGGAGCACGATGGGAGTGACTGCTAAAGGATATGAGATTTCTTGTTGGAGTGATAAAAATGTTTTAAAACTGATTGTGGTGATGGCTGTACAACTCTGTGAGTACACTAAAAATCATTGAATTATATACTTTAAATGGGTGACCTATATGGTTATGTGAATTATGTCTAGCTTAATCCATTAAAAAATGAAAAAAGGAAAGTGAGATTCTTATATCAGTCACATTTCTGAGATAACGAGTCATAGGGAACAAAATCTGGTGGCATTTTGATATGGAGTGTCAATGAAAACTGAACAATACAACGGGAATTCTTACAAGCTCTAAAAATGTTTTATCTAGCAAAATATTTTGGCTACTTTAATGCCCAGTTATTGGTCTCAATATCGATATAGATATACACACCCCCACAACCCCCCCACACCTATTAAGACCAATATCAATATAGATATACAAAGACTGAGAGAGAGGGGGAGAGAGAGAGAGAGAGAGAGAGAGAGAGAGAAATTTATTTGAAGGAATTGGCTGACGTAGTTGTTGGGGCCAGCAAGTCTGAAATCTGCAGGGCAGGCTGCAGGCTGGAGACCCAGGGAAGGGTTGATGTTGCAGCTTGAGTCCAAAGGCAGACTGAAGGCAGAATTCCCTCTTCCTTGGGATCCTTTTCTCTCTGAAGGCCTTCCACTGACTGGATGAGGCCAACCCACATTATGAAAGGTAATGTGCTTTACTCAAAGTCTGTTGATTTAAATGCCATCTTAAAAATACATTCAAAGTGGCACCTAGACTGGTGTTTGACCCCCCCAGTCTAGACGTCCAAATATGTGTATATCCAAATATATGGATTGCGTGGTCTAGCCAAGTTGACATATAAAATTAACAATTATACCCACTTATGTGGGGAAGTAACTACAGTAATTTTATTTTTTTATTCCAATTTGGCTATAAACTGTTGAGAGCAGAGAAAGAGCAGGCCAACTGTTGAGCAGAGAGAATTTAAAGTAATCAATACAAGCACTATGGTATTTTGGAACTTAATTTCTTTTCAGAAGAAAAATTAAAATGCCTGTTTATTATTACACATTTTTTAAATGTCAAAAAATAGAATAAATAAAACAAAACTCACTCTGTCCTCGTAATCCTGAGTTATATTTTTCAATTAGACTTTGTCTAGGATGGCTTCGTAAATTGGGAGTTTAAATAAGGAGTATTTTAAAATCAAGTTTACAAAATGTATTAAGAATACTTATTATGAAGCAATTAAATACAAACTGCCTACAGTATGCAATAGGTCATTGCCACTTTTTAATACAAACAAGGAAGTGAAGAGAATCAAACAGCAGTGTTCATGGAAGAAGAGCTTTTTATGAGGCCCTGGTCCTTACATTTGCAACTGCTAATCTTGCATTTAACACAAATAATGACAATGTTTTGCCTTTCTTACCAAAACTTTTGCACCCTACTCTATTACCCACAAACATTTTCTCCACAAACTTAAATAAGCTGGCTATGAACTTCTGTAGTGAAAACATTTTATCTTAATTATGAATCAAACCACAGCCTACATTTGCTCTGGGGACTACATGTGTAGAAGATCAATAGTTATTAACTGAGAGTATACTAAGTCACAGCAAGTTATAGTTAATTTATTCTACAACGTTATCCACATGGGAGAAGAGGAAGGGAAGAACAGAAAAATGAATATGAATGTACGCTATGCACCATGTTTGCAGGCCTATCACATGATTTAATACAACAATCCTGCAAGGTAGGTCATGCTTTTCCTGTTTCTAATAGAGTAGCAAACTAAAGCCTGGATAGGTTAACCACATTGTTCTAGGTCACACAGCTAATAAACTGGGAAGCCTTTCTTCTTCCCAGAGATTATCTTTGTCTTCAGTAGTCTCAAATAAAAGAAAACAGACGTTTTCTGAGCCTCAGGCCTTGTAACTGGTAATCACTTTCCACTTTCTTAGGATCCTTCAAGCATGTTTGAGCTCCCATGTTTCAACTTACCTAAAAATGCTCTGGTTTCCCAATTGATGTAGTAAAACTTGGATTGTTGTACTTCCCCACACCCCCTGAAGCTGTCTTGGCAATGGTCCAGTGGCCAGCCTGTCTAGCCTACATACAGAATCTGGTTTCTTTCTCAAAGCACAGTCTTTGTGAAATTCACTGGAGTTTTTGAAACTAGCAGGAGTGTCTGAATTTGGCTCTGTTTCCAGTCTGAGCTTTTTGATAAGGTATGATAAGGTGTACCTGGATTCTTATAATTCCAGACAAGTTCCCACATATCCCAAAAGTTGGGATCAAGCTTTATAATGGATTTGATGAAGAATACAATGAATAAAGTCTGAGCCTCAGATTTTCATTTTGAGGTACTAGGTAAATGATGGTGCAATCAGAGACTGGTAAGACCGAGAAGCACTTTATTGGGGAAGTTGCAAGAAAATGGGCTGTTCTGAACTTTAAGCACTTTCCTCATGCCACATATCCAATCCTTCATCAATTCTGTCTTTTCCACCTTGAAAATATGCCCTTATTCCAACATTTCTCACTAATCCATTACCTCCTCTGTACCAGTCCAGGCTAACCCAAGAATACAGAAACCATTTAAAACAGGAGATTTAGTGCACAGAATTAGTTGCACAATGATGAAAGAAGTGAGAAGCCAGAGGGGATGGTAAGGTTACCTAGAGATTAACCACAGTGGGAATAGCAGAAGCTAGAGCCCCTGGGTCCCTGCCAGAGATGCTGCTTGATTGGGACACACGAGAGAGAGAGAGAGAGAGAGAGAGAGAGAGAGAAGAAGGAGGAGGAGGAGGAGGAGGAGGAGGAAGAGGAGGAGGAGAAGGAGGAGAAAGAGAGAGGGAAAGAAAGAAATGAACTTTCTTCTCCTTATTCCATCTCCAAACAGTGCCTAAAACCAGCCAGAAGCCAGATGAAATGGACTCTGGAAAATGCAGAATGCAGGGACCAGCTAGCTAAGCAGAGCAAAGGAAGGGAGAAGAATGGGTCTGAGAGCAAATAGGCCCAGCTGGCACAGAACCTAATTCAAGCCACCATCATCTCTCGATGCATTTATTACAATGGTCTCTTAAGTCATCTCCCTGCCTTTACTCTAACCTCTCCTGCTGTTAGGGTAAGATTAGGCTATGGTAACAGAGACCTAATGATACGACAGCTTGTTGCTTAAATACATTGCTTTCTCTCTCACAGGTTGATAGGTTGATGGGAGCTCTGCTCTTCAAAACCCCAAGACCAGGGCTGCTTCTGTGTCCTTGCTTCTCGTCTCCTTGCGTATTGTCATCATTTGCATATCAACACTAGGTCTCTACTGTGTCTGAGTTGTGGCTTTCAGGAAGGGAAAAGACATTCAGGGCAAGAAATTTATTCTTTATCCAGTGACTCAGAAATTTCACAAATCATTTTACTCACACTTCATTCCAGTAGGGCCTATACTTAGGCACATACCCACATGCAACTGCAAGGAAGGCTAAGAAATGTAGCTTTAGCTGAGCAGCTAATTGCACACAAGAAGAAGGAGAGATTGAACTTGGAGGGTACAATCATATCCCCTATAATCTATACTCTGGTTAGCAACCAGGATATTCCTTTTATAACAGGAGTCAGATAATGTTTCTCCTTTGCTCACTGCTCTTCAAAGGCTTCCCATTATCCTTATACATTCCTCATTATAGAATACAAGACTTCCTTGAGAGCTTGTTTGGAGGTTCTAGCAGGGGAGCGCAGCTACTCGTATACCCTTGACCGAAGACCGGCCCTCCTCTAGCAGGGATGGTGGTCCTCTTCGAGCGAGCGCACAGCTTCAGGAGGGACATACATGGAGCGGTGAGGGAGGAAGGAGACACCCACCTAGCCAGCCAGATCAGCCGAATCAACTCTGGCGATCAATGGGGTGACAGATGTCGCAGCCAGATCGCCCACATGGCACATGTACATATGTAACAAACCTGCATGTTGTGCACATGTACCCTAGAACTTAAAGTATAATAAAATAATAATAATAATAATAATAATAAAAAACATTGAAGGGCCCATAAAAAAAAAGAATACAAGACTTCCAATTCTGGCATCTCCCTACTTCTTTGACCTCATCCCTACCACCAGCAGCAGGATCCTTGATTTGTAGCATTTGTCAATTTCCAAAGTATTAGTATTCCTACCATGCCTGATATCAGCTACCAAGGTAACGTCACTGATTGCAAGATTGGAAAGAGATGTAAAATTTCAGCTCTTGTGAGCTAGTATAAGCTGCCTTCAGTACACTACTGCCTACCATTCTCTCAGTTACTCAAATTTAGCCACATTAGTTTTTCTCTTGTTCCTCTAAGATAGTACTCCTCAAAGTGTGGTCCCCCAGACCATCAGGATCAGCATTACCTTGCTAGAAATGCAAATTCTTGGGCACCATCCCAGACCTACTGATTCAGATGCTCTGTGTGTGGAGCCAGCAATCTGTTTTAACAAGCCCTCCAGTTGATGCTGGTGTGAGCTCAAGTTGGAGAACCACTGCTCTAATATTTACTCAGCTTCCTCCCAACTAGGGGCCTTTATTCTTTGGTATTCTCTTCTACCTGATATTCTCTTCCTCCAGAGCTTTCATATTATTCAGGTCTCTGTGCAAATATCACTTTCTCAAAGTGGACTTCCCTTCTGCCAATTCCACTCTAGTCCCCTCACTAGAATATAAGCTGACATCAGGGAGTTTGTTCTAACTTCTGCATGTCCAGTACCAAAAACAGGGCATGACACATGACAGGTAGAAAGAAATATATGTCAGATAAATTATTATATAACCAGTGTTAAAGTTAGTTTTATATTCTAATAAGTACCTTGAGAAATGACTAGAAAATAAATATAAGAAAGAGAAAGGAATTATATTCATACTGTTAGAGACCATTTATTCTCCTTCTCTTACTTATTAACCTGAAATTCAACATAGTAGTTCAGGTGTAAGCGATCTAAAATACTTTAAGGGCTAAAAATCACAAAAGTAATCCTTCCTTCCTTCTTTTTTTTTTTTTTGACAGAGTCTCTCTCTGTCACCCAGGCTGGAGTATATTGGTACATTCTCAGTTCATTGCAATTTCCACCTCCTTGGTTCCAGCGATTCTTGTGCCTCATCCTCCCGAGTAGCTGGGAATACAGGCACCTGCCACCACACCTGGCTAATTTTTGTATTTTTGGTGGGGATGGAGTTTTACCATGCTCGCCAGGCTGCTCTCAAACTCCTGGCCTCAAGTGATTCGCCCCCTTTGGCCTCCCAAAGTGCTGGGATTACAGGCTTGAGCCGCCATGCCAGGCCCACACATTACTATTTATCAACTGTTACTGGTCCCTTTTTTGGTAAAATCCTTACTGATACAGAATTCATACACCACACAATTCACCTGTTTATAATGTTCAATTCTGTAGTGTTTAGTATATTCACAAAGTTATGCATCTATAACCCCATCAGGTTTAGAATATTTCATTATTCCACCAAGAAAGTCCATATCCTTTAGCAGTCAACTGCTCTTGCCCCATTTTTCTCCACTCTCCCAGCTCCTAAGTAAGCAACAGTTAATCTACTTTCTGGCTCTATGGGTTTGCCTCTTCTAGACATTTCATGTAAATGGAATCATAAAATATTCTGTGACTGGCTTCATTTACTTAGCATAATGTTTTCAAGATTCATTCATGTTATAGCATCTATCAGTATAGAGGGCCTACAATATCCATGGTTCCACATGTATGAATTAAAACAATAGGAGATTGAAAATAGTTGGAAAAATAACAACAAAGATACTAAAAATAAAAAATACAGTATAATTATTTATGTAGCATTTACATTGTATTACAAGTAATCTAGAGATGATTTAAAGTATGAGAGGATGTGCGTAGCTTATGTGCAAATACTACACTATTTTATATAAAGAACTTGAGCATCCATGGATTTTGGTATCCTCAGGGGGTACTGGAACCAATCGCTTGCAGATATCAAGGGACAATGGTACTTTGTTTCTTTTTATTGCCAAATAATATTCCATTGTATGGCTCTATCACATTTTATTTACCCATTCATCAGTTGATGGGCATTTGGGTCTTTCCACATTTGGCTATAATAAATAATGCTATGTACATTCATATATAAGTGTTTGTGTAGACGTGTTTACATTTATCTTGGTTATATACAGTACCCAGTGGTGTAATTGATGGTACCTATAGTAACTGTATGTTTAAACTTTGAGGAATAACCAAATTGTTTTTCAAAGAAGCTGCACCATTTTGCATTGCTACAAGCAGTGCATGAAAGTTTTAATGTACCTATACCTTTGTCAACACTTGTTATTATCTGCATTTTTTATTATCAGCATCCTAGTAGTAATGAAGAGGTATCTCATTGTGGTTTTTTAAATTTTTATTTATTTTAATTTTTTTATCATTTTAAAAAATGTTTTATTTTTAATTTTTATAGGTATAAAGTATCTTATGGTTTTGATTTGCAATTCCCTGATGACTAATGACATCAATTTCCTTTTTATGTTCTATTAGCCATTAGTATATCTTCTTCATAGAAACGTCTATTCAAATCCGGTGCTCATTTTTAAGTTGGGTTATTTGTCTTTTTATTATTGAGTTGTAATAGTTCTTTATATATTTTAGATAGAAGTCCCTTATCAGAAATATGATTTGCAAACTTTTCCCCCGTTCTATGGATTGTCTTTTCACTTTCTGGATGATATGCTTTGAAGTACAAAGTAGTAGGTCTACATTATTTTTTCTTTTGTTGCTTGTGCTTTTGGCATCGAATCTCAGAGCTATTGCTAAATTACAGGTCATGCACATGCCTATGTTTTCTTCTACTTCTAAGAGTTTTATAGTTTAGCTTTGATTCATTTGAGTTGGTCTTTGATTCATTTAGATCTTTGATCCATTTTTACTTAAAGTTTGTATGTGGCATAAGGTAGGGGTCCAACTTTATTCTTTTACATGTAGATATCCAATTGTCCCAACACCCTTTTTTTTTTTTTTTTAAAGACAGTTCTTTCCCCATTGAATTGTCTTGTCACGCTTGTTAAAAATCAATTGACTGTAAATGTGAGGGTTTATTTCTGATTGTCAATTCTATTTCATTGATCTGTATGTCTATTCTTCTGCCAGTGCTCTGGTCCTTTTAATCAATGTCTGTTTGGTCATATCTTAGGGCCCATTTCACCGCACAAACATATGTTTTATTCCAAAGCAATTTTATCTGCATGTTTTCTTTCACAAATGCAGTTAGTTTCCACAAATGTAGTTTGTACATTTAACAAAATGTAGTCAGTTTTACCATCTGAGAGGAGAGAAGGACGGCAAATAATAAAAGACAACGTCTCCTACTTCAAATCAGTGGAAACTCTTCTGAATACCAGAAGAAGGAATTGGATAATTCCAACCAGAAGAACAGTAATATTAAAATTATGATTGCCTCATCTGGATCCCAGATGTGGTAGCTGTCTCCTTCTTATAAAAACAGAGAGAGAGCTAGAGAGAGAAAGAGAGAGAGAGAGAGGAAATCATAGGCACAGTGTATCTAAAATATTTGGAGACACATATTACTTGGCAATGTTAGTGAAAAGCTTTAATATGTTGATGAAAATTTAGCTGATTAGTTCTCCTGCCTTTCTGACAGAATAAATTATTCTTCCTGGGAAATTGTGGTGCTACATTTCCCCAATACTTCTCCACTCATTCCCACCCCAATACTCTAATATCTGAGGTCCTAGGGTTACTTCCATGTGAACATTTTATGTTAATGAACACAATTGCTTTCTCTTTTGTCCAGGAAAAAAAAGATTAATTCTACCCCCTGTGAAAATGGAAATACCTAAAAAGTCTCATCAGATGGAGCCTTGGACACTATCCTAAAGCAATCTTATCTCAAAATCAAACATATAAGATATGCTGTGATCTCTCCAAGAGAACTTCAACCCATAGCACTCTAGAATTTAAATGAAGCTTGCCTCATTTTGGGGAGCACCATTTTTAAAGAGTTTTGATTTAATAATACACAGGACACATTTTTTTCCCAAGTATGTTTTCAGTTTCAAAACCATGTGTTATTTACAGAAAATAGAATTCGTGTGTTTTTGATTCATTTACACTTAACTCATTAAAAAATTCCTGTTAAACTACTTGGTATTCAAGGACTTTCAGTTTTCTAAATAAGTTTCCAAAAGCCTTCTTAAAGATATGAAATGGTGTTAAATAAATATGTACATGAGTTTCCAAACCATGTTCATAATTTTTCTTTGGAATTTTTTGCCTTTAATTAGTAAAATGTGCTTTTCTCCTAGCCAGAAAGAGATTAACGTGTGAAAATTTATCATTTGTCAATGCAAGAAAGCCTAAATCTACAAATAAGAAGTTTTAAATATCACCAATCAACAAATAATTTGATTCACATATATGCCACAAAATAAATGTCAGATAAACGTCAGAGATTTAGGAGGAAGAAAGTGGATTAACAATTATTGAACACTTCTTGGGTGCTATGTACTTAGCACTTTATGTATGTAGAATTTAATTCATAGGAGATGGGTATTTTCATCACACTTTAGCAGATGAGAAAATTGAGGCTCAGACAAGCTAAATAATCTACTCAAAGCCACATGGTTAATAAGACAGAGCCAGGATTCAAAGGTCTGTATGAATCTTCAGTTCATGTTATTTCAATTTCAGCTACCCATTTTTGAACCCCACTGGATTTGAAATTAAGAGATCTGGTTTTTAATTACTGCACTTTTACCTAATACAAATGTGAATAAGTCTTAGCTTCCTTGACTATAGATTAGGGACAGTAATATCCACCTTATAAAGCTGTTGTTAGAGGAAATGAAATAATGCATATATAAGTGCACCTAGATTGAATTGAGTTGGTTCCCTTAACAACAGAGAACCTGTTCTCTTCAGCCTTGTCCCTTGTCATAACCTGTGTCGTATGAGACTTCTATACATTTTTTATGCAGCACAGGTTAACACTTTGAAATTGTAGATTGCATGTCTATTCCACCTTGCAAAATTGTCAGATTCCTAGACTGTAGAATATAATTAAAAGTTCATACTGATTTTATTCTAAATTTACATATTCATCTCCTTTTGTTTCCCCAATAAAACTTTAATCAGAATAATTTACTCCTATACCCGAAACCCAACATATACACTATACTTTTTAGAAAATTGTGGTAAAATACACATAATGAAATTTATCATTTTAACTATTTTTAAGTTTATAATTCAGTGGAATAACTTAATAGTACATTCCCATTGTTGTGCAACCATCACCACTATCCCACACTATGCTTTTCCAAGTAGCATTTCATCATTCCCTACGTTGAAAGTTTCTTTCTACTTCTATTTATCAACTCTTAGTCTTCATCCAAGATCTGACTCAAGCCCCCTCATTTACGACTCTTCCTTTAGTGTGCTTGTCTGATTTGCATCAAATGTTGGAAGTCAGTTTTGCATAGTGGTTAAGTGTATAAACTCTGGGTCAGGTTGTTCAAGTTCAAGTTCTTTCTGTGTTACTCCATAATTATATGGCCTTGTGCAAGTAAATCAACCTCTAAGTGCCCTAGGTATTTATCCAAATGATTTAAAAACTTGTGTCCACACAAAAACCCGCATATGAATGTTTATAGCAGCTTTCTTCATAATTGCAAAAAACTGGAAGCAACCAAGATGTCCTTCAGTAGGTGAATAAATAAATTTTGGTACATCCATGCAATGAAATATTCAGTAATAAGAAGAAATGAGCTGTCAAGCCATGAAAAGACATGGAAAAACCTCAAATGCATGTGGCTAAGTAAAACAAGCCAGTATGAAAAGGCTACATACTGTACAATTCCAACTATATGACACTCTGTAAAAAGGCAAAACCATCAATATGATAAAAAGATCAGTGGTCCAGGGGTTTGGGGTGAGTGGTGGGGGTAGGCAAGTGGAGGAGGAATGAATAGGTGGAGCTCAGGGAATTTTAGGGCAGTGAAACTATTCTTTATGATACTATAATGGTAGATACATGACATTGTGCTTTTGTCAAAACCCATATTACTGTACCCTAATGTAAACTATGGAGAATCACAACAAAGGTACTACATTAATGCAATATGTTAACAACAGGGAAAACTGGGGTGGGGAAGGCGAGGGGATGTATGGCAATTCTCTGTAATTTCTGCTCAATTTTTCTGTAAGCCTAAAACTGATCTAAATATATATATATATATTTAAAAAGCAAACTAAAAAATTAACAATCAATAACAAAAATATATCTGGGAAATCGTCAAATATTGGAAAATATATATCATACTTCTAAATAATCTATATGGCAAAGAAAAAATTAAAGGATTTTGAAGTGAATGAAAGTATATAAAAACACAACAAATTAAAATGTATGAGATGCAGCTAAAGCTGTACTTAAAAATTATGGCACTCAATGTTTGTGTTAGAAAATAAGAAAGTCCTCAGGTTTTCTACCTTAAGGAACTAGAGAAAGAAGAAAAAACAAAAACCCAAAATAAGCAGAAGAAAGAAAATGCTACATACCAGAGTAGAAATCAATGAAATAGAAAACAGAAGAACTAGAGAAAATCGGTGAAAACCTAAATCTTTGAGAAGGTTGAATAAATAAATAAGTAAATAAATCTCTAGCCAGACTGATCTAGAAAAAAATGAGAATACACTAATAACAATATCTGAAATGAGAGCAATAACATAATACAGGTTATGGTTCAGATGTTAACAGGATAAAAAGAATATTATGAACAACCTTATGCCAATAAATCTGACAACTTAGATGAAATGGACAGATTCATTGAAAGATACAAACTGCCAAAGCTTATCCAAGAAGAAATAGATAACATAAATATCTATATATCTATTAAAAGATTTAATTTGTATTTAAAAACTTACCCACAAAAAATCCAGGCCCAGATGCTTTCATTGGTGAATTCTACCAAACATTTGGGGAAGAAAATAATACCAATTCCACATAAACACTTCTAAAAAATTAAAGAGGAGGAAATACTTCCAACTCATTCTGTGAGGCCAGAATTACTGTGATCCCCAAAAGCAGTCAAATAGATTATAAGACAGGAAAACCACAGACAAATCCCCCTCATAAAGTTTGATGTAAACATATTTTAAAAATTTAACAAATTGAATCTAACAGTATATTAAAAGAACCAAAAAAGGTCTAGGAATACCAGGCTGACTTAACATTTGAAAATCAGTCAATATAATTCACTATTTTGATGGACTAAAAAAGAAAAAATGATAATCTCAATAGTTTCAATAAAAGCATTTGACAAAATCTAGCATCCACTCATGATAAAAACTCTCAGCAAATGAGAAATAGAAGGAAATCTACTCACCTTGATAAAGGACATTGACAAAAAAAACCCCTATTGATAAAAAATTAAATGTTTTGTTTCTACCTTCTGAGATCAGAAGCCACAGAAAAATGTACACTGTTGCTGGGCAAGGTGGCTCACACCTGTAATCCCAGCACTTTGGGAGGCCAAGGCGGGTGAATCACGAGGTCAGGATTTCAAGACCAGCCTGGCCAACGAGGTGAAATCCCGTCTGTACTAAAAAAATACAAAAAATTAGCTGGGCATGGTGGCAGGCACCTGTAATCCAAGCTACTGGGGAGGCTGAGGCAGGAGAATTCCTTGAACCCAGGAGGCGGAGGTTGCAGTGAGCCAAGATTGTGCCACTACACTACAGCCTGGGCGACAGTGCGAGACTCCATGTCAAAAGAAAAAGAAAAATGTACACTGTCACTGCTTCTATTCAACATTAGTACAATAATGTAAGGAAATGAAAGAAGGACATCCAGATTGGGAAGGAAAAACTAAAACTGTATTTGCAGACCATGTGATCATGTATGTAGAGTATCCCGTGGACTCTACAAAAAAGCTGGTAGAGCTAGTAAGGGACTTTAGCAAGGTTACAGGTTACAAGGTAAATTTTTTAAAAACTACAATTTTATTTCTACATATTAGCAACAAACAATTGAAACAGAAATTTAAGAAATTACTATTTACAGTGGCATCAAAAACATGAAACACATAGAAAAAAATCTGACAATGCATGGGTAAGACCTGTCCACTAAAAAGACTAAAATATTGCTACTAGAAATTAATGACCCAAATAAATGAAAAAATAAACCACATTTATGGAAATGAAAGCTCAATATTGTTAAGATGTCAATTATCTCCCAAACTGATCTATACATTCCATGTAATCTCATTCAAAATCCCAGCAGGCTTTTATTGAATAAATTAACAGTCTGATTTTTTCATTCATATGAAAATACACAGGACCTAGAAGGGCTAAAATAACTTTGCCAAAAAGAAAAAAATTGGAAGACCAACACTCTCTGATTTCAAAACTTTTAGTAAAACTATTTTAATCAAGAGAGTATGATAAATAAAGCTATTTTAATCAGGAGAGTATGATATTGGTAAAAATATAGACAAATCAACCACACAGAGTAGAGAATCCACAAATAGACCTACACATATATGATCAATTGATTTTTGACAAAGATACAAAGGCATTGCAATGGAGAAAGGTTTTCAGCAAATGATTCTGGAATAATTGGATATCCATATTCAATAAGTATATAAATAAATAAGTATCCTCAATTCATACCTTGCACCATATACAAACATATTCAAAAATTCATCCAAAATAGATCATAGACTTATGTCTAAAACCTAAAACTATAACACTTCTAGAATAAAACAGGAGAAAATATTTGTGATTTTGGCTTAGGTAAAGACACATCATCACTCAAAGCATGAGTCATTTAAAAATGTGACAAATTATACCACAGAATTAAGGACTTTTGCTCTTTGGAAGACACTGTTCTGAGAAAGAAAAGACAAGCCACAGACCAGAAAAAATAATTTCAAGCCATATATTAGATAAAGGACTTGTATTCATAATATATAGAGATTTCACAAAATCTAAATATTTAAAAATATCCAATAAAAATGGGTAAAACACTTGAACACACACTTTACCAAAGAAGATATATGGATGGCAAATAAACACATGAAAAAATGCTCAGTATCGTTAGTCATTAGGAACATGCAAAATTTTAAGCCATATATGCATTTATTAGAATGTCTAAAATTAAAAAAGATTGATCATACTAAATATTGGTAAGGATGCAGCAGTTTCTTAAAAAGTTAAACATAACACCTGCCATGTGGGCCAGGACTGGAGTGAGATGACTGAGGAGACTGTCTCCTTTAAATTGCATCCTAGGTGCTTCTCTGGTTTCACCCTAGTCCTGGACTTGCATGTAACTTAGCCATTCTGCTCCTTCTCTTGAACTATTATATTTGCCAAGAGTTTCACAACTTTGTTTTCACAAGTTTGTTTAAAATGGAAAAGTTGAAGTCTGAATCTCCTAGTGCTCTCTTAGCATTTCTCCAGAGCCAATAAAAATTATACAGAACATTCATTCGATTGCTATTTTACTAAGGATGCTTCCCAATTCCCTTAGGGATGGATGTTGAATTTTATCAAATAATTTTGGCATCTACTAAGATGATCATATGACTTTCTCCTTTAAACTTTTAAGACACTGAATTAAGTTTTATTTAACATGTTCTAAATTAGGAAACATTTCAAACATACTGAAAAATACAAACAATAATGTAACAGACACATATGCACCCACTACCAGTATTTATAGACATTAGCATTTTGCCATATTTGCTTCAGCTCACTCTCTCTGTCTTTCTTTTTTTTTTCCAAGATGGGGTCTCACTCTGTCACCCAGGCTGGAGTGCAGTGGGATGATCACTGCTTGCTGCAGCCTCCATCTCCCAGGCTTAAGCAATCCTCCCACCTCAGCCTCCTGAGTAGCTGGGCTACAGGCACGTGCCACCATGCCCAGCTAATTTTTTGTATTTTTGGTAGAGATGGGGTTTTGCCATGTTGCCCAGGCTGGTTTCGAACTCATGAGTTCAACTGATCCACCTGCCTCAGCCTCCCAAAATGCTGGGATTACAGGCCTGAGCCACCACACCCAGCCTCACTCTCTCTTTTTAGATAAACAAAATGCATACAATAAAGTTTTCCATTTTCTCCCTTTCATCCTTTCCTTTCTGTTGAACTAGCATTTCTACTGAAGTTGGTATGTGCATTATCATGAATATTTTAATACATTCTATGTGATTTTATTTTATGTTTTAAAAATTTTATATAAATGGTATCATACTGAATGTATCATTGTGCAACTTGGATTAATTTCTATTTTAATTTATGTTTTTTATTTTCCATGCTTTTAGTTTGTGTTTTTTTGCCTTCTGTGATCAATTTTTCTTCATTCCCTTTTATCTCCTCTCTTCATTTTAAAGTTATGTATTTTATTTCTATTCTGAATCCTCCTGCTGAAAAAACTAAAAAGTTGGAAAAAATACTAATTTTTTTCTCAGAAGCATTGTAGAACTGTCAAAGTAGTAAGGACTTACGGGCCAAAATCTAAGAAAACACTGGAATCTGGGGAAAGAAGCTGAGCATGAATGTACTGAAGATGCCTTTTCTCTGAGGGAACTTGTTGATCTGGACAGATTTGAACCTTGGTTTTAGCAGATGTACGCAGGGCCTATCCAAGGAGGGGATCCTACAAGATGACCCCTCCGTAACTGAGCTAGCACCCCAAAGGGGTGTCACCCTCAGAGTAAAAGAAAATCTGAAATATACTGCTATGATTTCAACTCATGTTGAAACTTAATCCTCAAGGAAACACTTTTAAGAAGTTGGCCTTTAATAGGCAGAGCCCTCATGACTGGATTAGACCATTCATGGATTAATGAGTTAATAGGTTAATAGATTAATAAATTAATGAGTTATCTTGGGAATGAGTTAATTATCACCAGAGTAGATCTGTTATTTAAAAAAGCCAGTAGGGCCACCTATCATAAACCCCTTTACCATGTGATGACCTATACTGCCTGAGGACTCTGCAAAGAGTCCCAACCAGCAAAAACGCCCTCACCAGACGCAGTCCTTCAATCTTGGACTTCCCAGCCTCCAAAACTAAGAAATACATTTCTGGCAGGGCATAGTGGCTCACGCCTGTAATCCCAGCACTTTGGGAGGCTGAGGAGGGCAGATCATGAGGTCAGGAGTTCAAGACCAGCCTGACCAACATGGTGAAACCCTGTCTCTACTAAAAATACAAAAATTAGCTGGGCATGGTGGTGTAAGCCTGTAGTCCCAGCTACTTAGGAGGCTGAGGCAGGAGAATCGCTTGAACCCAGGAGGTGGAGGTTGCAGTGAGCCGAGATCACACCACCGCACTCCAGCCTGGGTGACAGAGTGAGACTCTGTCTCAAAAAGAACAAAGAAAAGAAAAGAAAAGAAAAAGACATTTATTTCCTTTATAAATTACCCAATCTCAGATATTTAGTTATACTACCCTCCCATACTCCCAGGGGTAGAAGGGAATATTGCCTTAACACTGAGAAGAACAGATGTAAAAAGAAAAGGAGAGAACTCCTCCCTGAAAAGTTGTACCCCACCAAGAATTACAGAGCTGGGTTTGGATAGTCAGGGAACATGAAACCATGAAGTTGGATAATGTGGTTCTGACTGGTAGAGGAAAATTCTCACTGAAAGAAGGTAACCTTCATCCTAGGCCTCGAAGAATTCCTTTATATAATATTTTAGGGACAATAATCAGTGCACAGTAAAACATACATGTGTACATGCGCATACACACACAAACAGAAGAGGTCTCATGAGAAAAAATATAGATATGAAATTTAGCAGATATATGAATTATCAGAGTCTATTTATAATTTAAAACATCAAAATACTCTAAAAAGTGATCATATTTGAAAAGAACCAATGGTATTGTATAGAAATAAATATAAAAAATGAAAAAATTAAAAAATCAGTGGACAGGCTGGGCTTGGTGGTGTGTGCCAGTAATCTCAGCTACTTGGGAGGCTGAGGTGGGAGGATTGCCTGAGCCCTAGAGCTTGAGTCCAGTCTGGGCAACATAGTGAGACTCTGTCTCTTAAAAAAAATCAGTGGATAAATATAACAGCAAATTAGAAGACATATCTATTAAGAAATTATGCAGAATGCAGCATAGATAGACAAAAAAGGACGTATAGAAGAAAAGTTAGAAGACATGGAGGAGACTGGGGGAATCTAACATTTTTAAATCAGAGTTATAAAGGAAGAGGAAGGAGAGAAATAATGACTAGGGATGTTCCAGAACTAATGAAGAAATTCATTTCAGATGACTTGGCCATCTCACTATAGACCTCAAATGTTTGCAACACAGGCTATTCCATTTTAAAAACACTACTCCACTCATCATCTACAAATTAGAAGCTTCATTTATGTGTTGCTTATTTAATATGTCATTTAAAATTCCACTTTCATACCTGATAAATTGCAACTGTAGCCATCTGGGCCAATATTAAGTTCAAAAAGCAGGCAAGTTTCAGGTGGGCCATTCTATAATAAGAAATTAACACCTTGATGCTCTATGGATATTTTAGTATACAAATTTTATTGTTAAAGGGTGGTGGTGGTATTTAACATTTTGTTTAATACTAAAATTATTGCTGCCATCTTTTATGGTGTGGAACTCGGAAACATCGGCAACTCATTTGTCTGTAATTCAGAGGGGACACAAATTACTTTCTGAAGACAATCTCATCCTTACTCCTAGTACTTTATTTCTTTGGCACAACTCCAAGTACCAGGTGGACTGACTTTCTATCCATGCAGCTTTTTTCATGTTTTAATATTCGACAGAAAATGTCAATGCTACCCCCCAGCTCTGCTGATTATTAAAACATAAGGCTCTGTACTTAATTAGTGACAATGAATAGATGTTTTCTAGGTATTTCTCAGGAGAGTTAATCTCAAATTCAGAGCTGTTCACTGTATTTTAAGAGCTCAGTTGAAAGAAACACTAAGGAGGGCCATTGGAAGGATTTGCAATTCATTCATTTTTCTGGATACAAGAAAATCTACCTCTGGATTAAGACATACCATACGTAGAATCTTGCCTACGATGACCCAATAGAGAAATTATTTTCTGGTTTTAATTTAAGCAGTTTTGCTTTTCCAAGAAATTGATGTGCTTTCTGCATTATAGACAACATATCTATTTATGGTCCAGTACCTTACTACGACTGCTTTAGGGCTTAAACTTAGGGAGACAGGATGTACGCATAGCTTTCAATTCTGTTTTTGACATGGTCACTTTGCTGTAGTTACAGACTCATCAAAATGGCCATGGTTATGACAAAATAGAAATTCATTTTTATTGTTTATACCTCATTCCTTATACTCACTTCATTCCTGAGCCTCATCACATTTCTGATCTTCACCCCAGCTGAGGATGTCAGTAATTGCAGGAGGCTCAGGAATGGGCTGAAAACAGTCATTTTGCACAATGTGTCAAAATAAGAAAAAAAAATGTATAAGAGTTTCTATTTTAGTCTGTACCAAAATGTACCCTAGTCAAAATGATTGCATCAAAATTTTAATTACTCAGGAGACTATTAATATAACAAATGCCAAATTCATTTAACAAACTTTTATTGTGTCTCAGCTATGGGTTAGGCATTTGGTACATGAAAGTGATAATGAGATACTACAAGATAAACCCAAATTGATAGCAAAGAAATTAATCTAATATTTGAGAGTGGAACTAGCAGAATCCGTACATAATAGAAGTAACCAACTACCTATAAAGAAGTAGAAGGGTCTGTGTGTAAATCAGTAACTAAGGAATTCTGGAAAGAAAGTTAAAATGAAATTCATTGAGCATATTTATTAGGAGCTGGTCCTGTGTTTTTCCCTGAGTGAGGAGTGCCCAAAACTTCAAACAAGATAAAAAGAGAATAGTCTCAGGAAAAGATGAATGTATTGCTATGCTATAATTCAATCCAGCTCAATCTAATCAATTTTACCATACTTTGGTAGAAGAAATATTTTAATAAAGACATACTGTTCTGCACGGCTCCTGTAGTGGTGCAATAGACCAAAAAATGCAAAGAATGCTTGCCATTTCTTCCTTTATGTGTTTATGCATTGTCAAAGATTCACAGAGGCTTGGTGTAGGTTTTGTGATAAGCACTGAAAATGTAAAGACCAATAAGACACAGTCTCCACTCACAACAAACTTACAGTCTAGTAGAGAGCAACAGACCAGAAAACCAATCATTATATTATAGGCTGACTATGACTGTAACTATTAATAATAATTACATGCTGTGTTAGTCAGCTATGGACACAATACTGCCTAAGAATGCAGTGATTTAAAATAGCACTTGTATTCTCTAGGTCTGTGGGCTAGATAGGTAAGACTCCAACCCCTGGGTTTTGGGCTCTCGGATACAGGTTGGGTTTAGGTCAGCTCCATATGCTCCTCATCTTTGGACCAGAAGCTGCCTGGGGTATGTGGTCTGTTCCATGTGTCTCACTCAGGGACTAGGCTGAATAATCAGCAGCAACCTGGGAAATACTCTTCACGTAACTGGAACAGGAGGGCAAGCTCAAGCATACAGCATATGTCAAACCTCTGAATTGCAGATGCTGACATCCCATTGGCCAAAACCCAAAACATATAACCAAGACTAATGTCAATAGGATAGGAAAGAAACTATAATTGGAGTCTACAGGAGCAAATATTTGCTGAACAATAATCCAAACTCACACATACACAGTGCAACTGGAAAAAAGAGAAGGATTATATAAGTCAAAGTTCTTGATTATAACCAGTAGAAACAGACTCTGGAATATTTAAGCAGAAAAGGCATTTACTAAGGAGCCCTATTGATTAGTACATAAAGTCTCTTGAAAGGTCTGAAAACCAGTCCCAGAGACTATGCAACCAGGTACAACTTCCAAAATCATACAAAAGTAGGCTAGAGAAGACACCACTGTTATTGCCAGTAGTACAGACACTCCCACTATAACTGCCCACACTACTAATACAATACTGTTGCTAGAACTACTGGCACTATTGCCTCTAAAAATTGATTTTAGCTGCCTTTTTTGTTGCTATACATTGTCAGAGTTCTGAAAAAGATGCTCTTTTTCATGCCATTAGCTTCTAATTCAAAATCTGGAACATATGTATTTGATTGGCAGATCCTAGATCACATGCACATGCTCTGATTACAGGGGATGTGGGAAAGCAAGCATGTGGCTTTTTCAGTTTTTAAAGAGGGGGAGCCTCCATCTCATAATGGCAACATCTCAAACACAGGGAGGGGACTCAGATGCTGTGTGGCAAGAAATAAGAATGAGGAATTTCCATTATAAGCACACAGATGGAGGCAGAGGCATCAGGAAAGTCTTCCCAGAGTAGATTAGGTTCAAGTTGAATCTTAAAGAATAAACAGGAGCTAGAGAGTTGAAAAAGGGTAATAATGGCCTTTGAAATAGAAAGAGTCATGAGAAAATGGCACACTTGTGGATGTGCACTAGTTTAGTACAGCTTAAGTACAACGTATGGGGATGGATGTGTATGGAGCAGTCATGGAAGAGTGTCATGAGATTGTTGGTGAAAGAAATAGGAGATACATCATGAAAGCCTCGATTTTTTGTTTGTTTGTTTGTTTTGTTTTTGTTTTTGTTTGAGATGGAGTTTTTGCTCTGTGGCCCAGGCTGGAATGCAACGGTGCAATCTCGGCTCACTGAAACCTCTGCCTCCTGGGTTCAAGTGATTATCCTGCATCAGCCTCCTGAGTAGCTGGGATTACAGGTGCCCGCCACCATGCCTGGCTAATTTTTGTATTTTTAGTAGAGACGAGGTTTCACCATGTTGCCCAGGCTGGTCTCGAACTCTTGACCTCAGGTGATCCACCTGCCTCAGCCTCCCAAAGTGTTAGGATTACAGACATGAGCCATGGTGCCCGGCGAAGCCTTGTGTGTTATGTAATGTTATTTGGTCAGGTTATAATGTAGGAGAAAGAGAAAATCAGTATTTCATATAGAAAGGTATTTAATTCAGGGAAATATAACATTGGCAGAAAAACTGGAAGAATAGAAATCAAGGGGCTGCTATAATTTCATAGCTGAGATCTAGGGTTCAGGAAGCTGCTGCTGCTGTTGCCATTGTGGCTGCATCAGTTGCCTCTCACATCCGTGAAACTGGTGAATAGATATCAGGACTCCAAGTTTAACTACTGCAATTGTCTCTTAACACCAGCATCTTCATAACTTTGCTTGCCAGTATCAACAACAATAGAATATCGCCTCTACCTCATTTTTGTCTTCCAAATCTGGTGGTAGTGCATCAAATTGGCAGAATCTACTACATCTAGAGCTCCGGTGGCACTATTGTATGGGGAATATAGGGTTTTTTTGTTTGTTTATTTATTATTTATTTATTTATTTATTTTTAGATTTCCATCATCTCTGATTAGGAGAATGGAGAGAAATTAAAGTAGTCAATCCATAGTGTCTAACACACCATGTATGTCATTTTATGTATGAAGTTTATCTCAAGGACTATGAAAACAGTTAATATATATCTAAAGTATGGATATTACACACTTAGATTTGCTTTCTGAAAAGTTGTTTCTGCGACACTGGAAGTAATTAATTACAAGAGTATACAATAAAATATTTTTGTAGTAACTCAAGTGAGATAGGGTAGAATAACTAGGAATTGAGAGTAAAGTAAGTGCTGGGGAAATACAGAGAAGGTAGAATCTTCAGAACATGGTACAGGGTCAATTAGTTATACTGGGTTGGAGAAAGACAAGATGAGGTTTACTCTCAGTTTTCAGAGTTGGATAACTGAAGAAGTGGTGATGTGATTCAACAAAATGGAATAGAGAAAGAAAAAGAGAAAGAAGCATAATTAGTTCTAGAAATGTTGAGCTGTTAAGTCCTGTAGGACAGTTAAAAGGAGCTTTCAAGTTTGTGATAAGATACATGGCTCTGATGCTTTGGAGAGGGATGTGCTTTGAAGGTATAAATTCAGAAATTATGGGCATATATATAAAAGTCAGTATCACAGGAAAATTCAATGACATTGTATTTGGATAACTAACACTAGCTACTAAAACAAATTACCAAAAATTCTTGGTGGCTTAAGATAATAAGGTTTATTTTCTACGCACCTCATGGTTCAGAGTAATCCTATGATTTTGGTGGGGGAGATATTTCTGTTCCATCAACCATTCAGAAACCCCAGGTTACTTCTTTGCAGTAGCTCCCATGTCTTCTAGAGCTCAAAATACTCTGGTTGATCCTCTGCATCTGACTGACCCAAGAACCAAAAAAGCCTGGGAGAATGTTAACAAGTTTTAGGGGCCAGGCTAGAAGTAATGTTAGAATGGAGCTTCTCCAGCTGAGTGCAGTGGCTCATGCCTGTAATCCCAGCACTTTGGGAGACCAAACCGGGTGGATCACCTGAGATCAGGAGTTTGAGACCAGCCTGGCAAACATGGTGAAACCCCCATCTCTACTAAAAATACAAAAGTTAGCCAGGTGTGGTGGTACACACCTGTAATCCCAGGTACTTGGGAGGCTGAGGCAGAAGAATTGCTTGAACCTGGGAGGCAGAGGTTGCAGTGAGCCAAGATTGCACCACTGCACTCCAGCCGCGGTGACAACAGCGAAACAACATCTCAAAAAAAAAAAAGAAAAAAATGGAGCTTCTCAAACTATCTGTAGGAAAGGACCAATTAAAAAAAATTCCAATCTGCTACAGACCATTACTTTTGTAAAAGACAATAAAAATGTTGTGATGTTGTGAGCATAGAGGGAACATCTCTCAAAATAATAAAAGCCACATATGAAAACTCACAGCCAACATTTTGCTGAAAAGTTAAAAGCATTCCTCTTAAGAACTGGAACACATGAGCATGCCCACTTTCACCACTCCTATTCAATATAGTACTGAAAATACTAGCTAGTCCAATCAGGCAAGAGAAAGAAATAAAAGGCATCTGAATTGGAAAAGAGAAAGTCAAATTATCTCTGTTTGCTGATAACATGACCTTATATTTAGAAACTCCTAAAGACTCCTCCAAAAGACTGCTAGATTTGATAAATGACTTCAGTAAAGTTTCAAGATACAAAATCAACATATGAAAATCAGTAGCATTTCTATACTCCAATAACAGTCAAGCTGAGAACTGGATCAAGAACTCAATTCCATTTACAATGGCTGCAAAAGGAAAAAAGAAATAAGATACCTAGGAATACATTTAACCATGGAGGTGATATATCTCCACAAGAAGAATTATAAAACACTGATGAAGGAAATTGTGTATGACACAAATAGAAAAACAACCCATGGATTGGAAGAAACAGTATCACTAAAATGACCCTACTGCCTAAAGCAATCTATGAATTCAGTGCAATTCCCATCAAATTACCAATGTCATTTTTCACAGAATTAGAAAAAACAATCTTCAAATTCTTATAGAACCAATGCCGGGCATGGTGGCTCACGCCTATAATCCCAACAGTTTGGGAGGTGGAGGTGCACATTGCTTGATCCCAGGAGTTTGAGAACAGCCTGGGCAATATAGCAAGACCCCACCTCTACAAAGAATTTAAGAAAACTTAGCGGGGTGTGGTGGCATGTGTCTGTAGTTCAGCTACTTGGGAAGCTGAGGTGGGAGGATCACTTGAGTCCTGGAGGTTAGGTTGCAGTGAGCTGTGATTGTGCCACTGCACTCCACCTGAGACTGTCTCAAGAAAAAAAACATCTTATGGAATTAAAAAAAAAAAAAAAAAAAAAAAGCCTGAAGAGCCAAAGCAATCCTAAGCAAAAAGAGCAAGGCTGGAGGCATACATTATCTGATGTCAAAATATACTATGAGGTTACAGTAACCAAAACAACAAGGTACTACTATAAAAACAGACACATAGATCCATGGAACAGTATAGAGAGCCCAGAAATAAAGCCACATACCTACCACCAATTGACCTTTGACAAAGTCAACAAAAGTACACACTAAGGAAAAGACACCCTATTCAATATATGGTGCTGGGAGCCTCTGTTACAGGATTGAATTGTCACTGCTGGAGTGATGAAAAGTTGCTGGATTCATCATGACAGGAAGATAAAGAAAAAACAGGCAAACAGGAAGGAGCAAAGCCCTTCTTCCTCCTCCAGTCTTCCAGTCTTTCTTTAGTTCCCCCTATTGGCAGAGCCTAACAGCAACTGGAAAAGGACAAAGTTGTTTTGTAGGGTCCTAGCTCCCAGCATCACAAAGCAAGAAGGGTGGCTGTGGAACTGGAATAAATAGTAGTTTAACATGCCCACAAGCCAAGGATACAGCTGTAGGTAAAACCCTAGAGAGGGTATATTCAGCTTGATCCTACAGGGAAATTCTGGAGTGTAAGTTATGTGTCTAAGTTGTTCCTACCCAAGACAGGGGGAGCTAAAGTTTCCATACTCCTGTATTTATCAGTGATTGGTTAAGAACTGCGCTTGAGGAATATAATTTCCCAGGGACTTCTAGTCCTTGTGAAAGAATGCAAAGTAGTTCCAAAAGCCTAAGGACAGTCCTGTGAAAAAGAGTTGCAGATCCCAGCTGTTGAAAATAGAAGCACAGTGAAACTTCAGGTAATGGAAGCACTCAAAAAAGGTAGATAAATATCACCTACCTTTAAATACTGAAGCATCAACAGTATTTATTCTGCAGACATAGTTCTAAAAGCTGCCTTATTTTTCTGCTTTTTTGACTAAATTTTTCTCATTTTCAATTTAATGGCTGTTACTTTGAGGCTATCTGAAATAATAGGTGCTATCTGAAACACGTGTAATCTGATCTTTTCCTAAGTGCAAGTCACTTTTTTCAAATTCTACTGGTGCTTCCTTGCTCAAAGTCTTTTAAAGTCACATCTCTGTCTGGAATGTAGAAGAAGTAGTGTTTTCCAACCCTGCAAAGTCCCCCATTGGTGGACTCTCTCTATTCCCTTTCATTTCTGTTCATAATGTCAGGGCTCAGAGAACAACACCTCAAAGTATGGTGCTTTGGGGTGTGCTGAGCACTTCTGAATTAAAGAAAATTGGAAAGGCTTAGAAGTTGCCCCAGAACAAAGGACTTTCTAACATTCTTCTGTCCCCCCAACCCCCAAACACAGGGAGAGGCTCTCCCTGGAAGTTCCCTTATCTTACAGAAGAAAAGTTTTTTCAAAAGAAATGCAATTGTTCTAAAGCCTCCTCCCTAGGAATCTCATCAAATAACCAGCCAAGATTAACCATAAGAAGAGAAAAGACTAAAAGTCATCGTCATGCCCAGACAGACTGTTCCTCTATTCTTCTCAGGGCAACTGAGATTACCTGGGAGACTTTATCTGCATAAGAAGACCATCTTTGTTCATTTCTGTTGCTCAAGCTGGAATGTAGTGGCAGGATCATGGCCCACTGTAGCCTTGAACTCCTGAACTGAAGGAATCCTCCTGCCTCAGCCTCCTCAGTAGCTGGGACTACAGGTACACACCACACCTGGCTGCTGCTGTTCTTACAATAGTAACCTGGAGTAACCTGATATTAACCAATCAGTTTTCTTTCTATTATTCTGTCTCACTGCCCCACCTTACAAGGAAAGTAACTTTGAAGTGACCAACTTGCTTTTTGTTGTTTCTTCTTTCTTCAGCCCTTTTTCTGTCTGTAAAGCCAACCACATCTGCTCCATTCATGGGAACACCTATTCTATCGGTGTTCTATTGTCCCTCACCTTCCTTCAACTTTTTGCCACCTCCCCCAGAGCTCGGAGGAACTTTGTCCCAGACCATTGTCTGTTCTTTGAGCTCATTCATGTCTTCTGAAAATAATTTGCTACCCCTCAAAATTGCTTACGTCCTCTATTTTCTTCTCCCCTACGAAGCGAGTACTTGAGTGTCAACTGTCTGGCCCTTCTTTGAGTCTTATGTTTTGTATGACTCTTGTGCACAGTATCACGTTAATACCTTTGTATGCCTTTTCTCCTGTTATTCTCTCTATTGTTGGTAATTTCATCAGACTCAAACCTTCAGATGTGAAAAATTTCCTTTGCCCCCAACAATAAACTGGTTAATTCTGTTCTATGCTAATCTCCTTCTGATAATGTCTTGCTAAAAACATAAAAAATCACCAACATCTACCATTAATATTGCTTTCTGAACTCCTCCCTTAGCTTTACAAGTTATGTAGATACTAATCCGCCTTGTGAGATATTGTAAGCAAGAGTTTAGCCACCGCCTAATTGAACCTTCAGCTGTCCACCCTCCTACATCTATTTCCTCAATTCCCACCTGATTACTGTGCTAAGCTAATGACACATATTTTAGTTTTTTGTTATTGTAGGCCATCGCTATTGTTAATCAGAGTTAGTGATTTTAGCTATTGCAACAAACCACCCTCAAATCTCAGGGTCATAACCCAATAAAGATTTATTTTTTGCTCCAATCAGTCCAATGAGGATAAGTGTGTTGATACAATTATTAAGAAACCCAGAGTCCTTCTATTTAATGTTTCTGCCATCCCCCAGCTTCTCAGAGTTTTCTGTGTCTGGCTGACTGGTGTGTGAAAAACAAACAGGAACTATAAATTACTGGAAGTTTTAAGGTCAGGCTTACATGGGAGGGTCACTGCTTCTGTTTACATTCCACTGTCCAGAATTAGTCACACAGCCCAATATAAAGGTAAGACAGCTGGGAAACATAGGTTTTCTGGGTGCAAAGAGGAAAATAAGATGGTGAATATGTATCATTATCTCTGTCACACTTAACGACGATTTCAGTTGCAGGTAACAGAAAATTCAACTCAAATTGGCTTTGTTGGGGAGGAAAAACTTTTCCTTCTACCTTTTGAGGTTCTATAATTGGGGGCCTGTGAATTAAACTGACAAAGGACAAGAGAAGACAGATTTTAATCACATATATGTAAGGGAGATCACAAAGAAGTGTGACTCCAGAGGCTGGTTAGAATTTGGGGCTTATAGACTGATACTTCCCTGAAGGGGAGGGGGAGAAAAGCACTTATGGGAAAACAAATGACTTCTTAGAAGGGGAAGGAGCGGAAAGGGCACTTATGGAAACGACTTTCGGGAAAGATAAATGGGCCCTTTGGAGAATAGATGGGAGATATCATAGTTTTTTTGACAATGTCTGTTTAGATGTAGTGACAATTCTCACAGTCTCTGACGGTGACTCAATCTTCCTTGGTTGCTCCCTGGAGGGAATTTATAACAATTGAGTTCTTTTGGGTTCTTTTGAAAGGCTCTGCTTTTAGGTAGATAAGGGATTTCAGGAACTTAAACATATTCAGCTCAAAATAATTTTTATGCCACAATGGCTTATTCTGGATCCCTTCAGCTTAAACAACAAAGGGAATTTATTGGCTCATAAACCAGAGAAGTCTAGAGGTAGTATGGGTTCCGGTGATGTTTTATTTGAAGGTTTATGATTCTCTCAGGGATTGGCTTCCTTTCCCTATGATTGATTCTCCCAACCATTCCTCCTCCACGTGTTGGCTTTATTTTCAGTTGGCTTACTTAGTAGCAAAGGGAAAAAAAAAGAGAGAGAGAGAGAGAGAATGTAGCTCTTCCAGTATTTACATTTGAATGCTATACTATTCAGAGAAAAAAAATAACTTCTCTGTTCTTTGCTATAAAACAAAAATCCTAGGCTTCCCTCTGATTGGCCTCTGAAACAAAACTAGTTCAAAGGGTGAGGATAACTCTGATAACTTTTGGCCAGTTGGACAATTCTTGGACCTGTTATGGGGTGTATTACGTCTGTCCAAATTGCATAGATGAACACAAAGTACTTGTGGAATGAGAGCTGGGAGATCACCCATATTCATTGCAGTAATTCAGGTAGGGATATGGAGCATAATCTCACTTAAGGAGAATGAGTACTGTGAGGATATCTATAGCAAGTGTGTAACATGTAAAATAGGCTGAGAACATAAGTCAGAGAAGCTCGTAAAAAACGATGGGATGTGAGGGAGCAAGATGGCCGAATAGGAACAGCTCCAGTCTCCAACTCCCAGCGCGAGCGACACAGAAGACGGGTGATTTCTGCATTTTCAACTGAGGTACTGGGTTCATCTCACTGGGGAGTGCTGGACGATCGGTGCTGGTCAGCTGCTGCAGCCCGACCAGCGAGAGCTGAAGCAGGGCGAGGCATCGCCTCACCTGGGAAGCGCAAGGGGGAAGGGAATCCCTTTTCCTAGCCAGGGGAACTGAGACACACAACACCTGGAAAATCGGGTAACTCCCACCCCAATATTGCGCTTTAAGCAAACAGGCACACCAGGAGATCATATCCCACACCTGGCCGGGAGGGTCCCACGCCCACGGAGCCTCCCTCATTGCTAGCACAGCAGTCTGTGATCTACCGGCAAGGCAGCAGCCAGGCTGGGGGAGGGGCGCCCGCCATTGCTGAGGCTTAAGTAGGTAAACAAAGCTGCTGGGAAGCTCCAACTGGGTGGAGCTCACAGCAGCTCAAGGAAACCTGCCTGTCTCTGTAGACTCCACCTCTGGGGACAGGGCACAGCTACACAACAACAACAACAACAACAACAAAAAAGCAGCAGAAACCTCTGCAGACGCAAACGACTCTGTCTGACAGCTTTGAAGAGAGCAGTGGATCTCCCAACACGGAGGTTGAGATCTGAGAACGGACAGACTGCCTGCTCAAGTGGGTCCCTGACCCCTGAGTAGCCTAACTGGGAGACATCCCCCACTAGGGGCAGTCTGACACCCCACACCTCACAGGGTGGAGTACACCCCTGAGAGGAAGCTTCCAAAGCAAGAATCAGACAGGTACACTCGCTGTTCAGAAATATTCTATCTTCTGCAGCCTCTGCTGCTGATACCCAGGCAAACAGGGTCTGGAGTGGACCTCAAGCAATCTCCAACAGACCTACAGCTGAGGGTCCTGACTGTTAGAAGGAAAACTATCAAACAGGAAGGACACCTACACCAAAACCCCATCAGTACATCACCATCATCAAAGACCAGAGGCAGATAAAACCACAAAGATGGGGAAAAAGCAGGGCAGAAAAGCTGGAAATTCAAAAAATAAGAGCACATCTCCCCCGGCAAAGGAGCGCAGCTCATCGCCAGCAATGGATCAAAGCTGGACGGAGAATGACTTTGACGAGATGAGAGAAGAAGGCTTCAGTCCATCAAATTTCTCAGAGCTAAAGGAGGAATTACGTACCCAGCGCAAAGAAACTAAAAATCTTGAAAAAAAAGTGGAAGAATTGACGGCTAGACTAATTAATGCAGAGAAGGTCATAAACGAAATGAAAGAGATGAAAACCATGACACGAGAAATACGTGACAAATGCACAAGCTTCAGTAACCGACTCGATCAACTGGAAGAAAGAGTATCAGCAATTGAGGATCAAATGAATGAAATGAAGCGAGAAGAGAAACCAAAAGAAAAAAGAAGAAAAAGAAATGAACAAAGCCTGCAAGAAGTATGGGATTATGTAAAAAGACCAAATCTACGTCTGATTGGGGTGCCTGAAAGTGAGGGGGAAAATGGAACCAAGTTGGAAAACACTCTTCAGGATATCATCCAGGAGAACTTCCCCAACCTAGTAGGGCAGGCCAACATTCAAATCCAGGAAATACAGAGAACGCCACAAAGATACTCCTCGAGAAGAGCAACTCCAAGACACATAATTGCCAGATTCACCAAAGTTGAAATGAAGGAAAAAATGTTAAGGGCAGCCAGAGAGAAAGGTCGGGTTACCCACAAAGGGAAGTCCATCAGACTAACAGCAGATCTCTCGGCAGAAACTCTACAAGCCAGAAGGGAGTGGGGGCCAATATTCAACATTCTTAAAGAAAAGAATTTTAAACCCAGAATTTCATATCCAGCCAAACTAAGTTTCGTAAGTGAAGGAGAAATAAAATCCTTTACAGATAAGCAAATGCTTAGAGATTTTGTCACCACCAGGCCTGCCTTACAAGAGACCCTGAAGGAAGCACTCAACATGGAAAGGAACAACCGGTACCAGCCATTGCAAAAACATGCCAAAATGTAAAGACCATCGAGGCTAGGAAGAAACTGCATCAACTAACGAGCAAAATAACCAGTTAATATCATAATGGCAGAATCAAGTTCACACATAACAATCTTAACCTTAAATGTAAATGGACTAAATGCTCCAATTAAAAGACACAGACTGGCAAACTGGATAAAGAGTCAAGACCCATCAGTCTGCTGTATTCAGGAGACCCATCTCACACGCAGAGACATACATAGGCTCAAAATAAACGGATGGAGGAAGATTTACCAAGCAAATGGAGAACAAAAAAAAGCAGGGGTTGCAATACTAGTCTCTGATAAAACAGACTTTAAACCATCAAAGATCAAAAGAGACAAAGAAGGCCATTACATAATGGTAAAGGGATCAATTCAACAGGAAGAGCTAACTATCCTAAATATATATGCACCCAATACAGGAGCACCCAGATTCATAAAGCAAGTCCTTAGAGACTTACAAAGAGACTTAGACTCCCATACAATAATAATGGGAGACTTCAACACTCCACTGTCAACATTAGACAGATCAACAAGACAGAAAGTTAACAAGGATATCCAGGAATTGAACTCATCTCTGCAGCAAGCAGACGTAATAGACATCTATAGAACTCTCCACCCCAAATCAACAGAATATACATTCTTCTCAGCACCACATCGTACTTACTCCAAAATTGACCATATAATTGGAAGTAAAGCACTCCTTAGCAAATGTACAAGAACAGAAATTATAACAAACTGTCTCTCAGACCACAGTGCAATCAAACTAGAACTCAGGACTAAGAAACTCAATCAAAACCGCTCAACTACATGGAAACTGAACAACCTGCTCCTGAATGACTACTGGGTACATAACGAAATGAAGGCAGAAATAAAGATGTTCTTTGAAACCAATGAGAACAAAGATACAACATACCAGAATCTCTGGGACACATTTAAAGCAGTGTGTAGAGGGAAATTTATAGCACTAAATGCCCACAAGAGAAAGCAGGAAAGATCAAAAATTGACACTCCAACATCGCAATTAAAAGAACTAGAGAAGCAAGAGCAAACACATTCGAAAGCTAGCAGAAGGCAAGAAATAACTAAGATCAGAGCAGAACTGAAGGAGATAGAGACACAAAAAACCCTCCAAAAAATCAATGAATCCAGGAGTTGGTTTTTTGAAAAGATCAACAAAATTGACAGACCACTAGCAAGACTAATAAAGAAGAAAAGAGAGAAGAATCAAATCGACGCAATTAAAAATGATAAAGGGGATATCACCACCAACCCCACAGAAATACAAACTACCATCAGAGAATACTATAAACACCTCTACACAAATAAACTGGAAAACCTAGAAGAAATGGATAATTTCCTGGACACTTACACTCTTCCAAGACTAAACCAGGAAGAAGTTGAATCCCTGAATAGACCAATAGTAGGCTCTGAAATTGAGGCAATAATTAATAGCCTACCAACCAAAAAAAGTCCAGGACCAGATGGATTCACAGCTGAATTCTACCAGAGGTATAAGGAGGAGTTGGTACCATTCCTTCTGAAACTATTCCAATCAATAGAAAAAGAGGGAATCCTCCCTAACTCATTTTATGAGGCCAACATCATCCTGATACCAAAGCCTGGCAGAGACA